>NW_011491348.1:13105-16415 GCF_000754665.1 Bison bison bison | reverse complement strand
GCCCTTGGACTGCAAGGAGATCTAACCAGTCCATTCTAAAGGAGATCAGCCCTGGGATTTCTTTGGAAGGAATGATGCTAAAGCTGAAACTTCAGTACTTTGGCCACCTCATGGGAAGAGTTGACTCATTGGAAAAGACTCTGATGCTGGGAGGGATTGGGGGCAGGAGGAGAAGGGGATGACAGAGGATGAGATAGCTGGATGGCATCAGTGACTCAATGGATGTGAGTCTGAGTGAACTCCGGGAGTTGGTGATGGACAGGGAGGCCTGGCGTGCTGCAATTCATGGGGTCACAAAGAGTCAGACATGACTGAGCGACTGAACTGAACTGAACTGAACTGATAGCTTCTATCCCTGCCAACATAGCTACTTTGTAACCCATTTCACTCTTGGGAAAAAAGATGACAAAAATTCACATTTTTGGTCCTTTAAAAAATGTTTCACCTCATATTTGAGATCCTACACACAGAAATACACACACACACACACACACACCACTTTGTTAGTGCTTCATGGTCTATATAATGTACTATAACAGATTTCCATGAAATTCCAAGAATTAGTTAGATGCTGTTTTTGTGTCACATAATATCCATTCTACTTCTGTAATGTTATATTGCAATTGTGTGTTAAACGGCATTCCCAATTTGTCTATAAAATCCTTGTAGCCATGCCATCCCTTGTTTATTTCTGTATTTCTAGTTGACAGCTTTTGTCTCTCACAGAGTACTTTATGCTGATATTTATGGTCAGTGATTGCAAGTAGTACTTACTTTATTATTTGCATTTATTATTTAATCCATGAGTCCTATTTTTAAAATTTTCAAGTGGTTGTGCTTTTCTGAATGTGTGTCCAAAGTTCATTATCAATAGATAATTTTGTCAAACCATGTTCTTAGAATATGACATTTAATTCTTTCTTTGTGGAATTTATTAAAATTTTTATCATGACTTCTTAAAGGTGTTGTGTTAGAAAACATTTTAATATCTTAACAGATATATATTTCTATTATAAAATACAATTTCTAATGTGTAATTTTAAATTAAATAGATCCCATAAAACAATCTATATGTTTTGTTTCTTATTTATTTATTTATTTTTAATCTACAGGATCTATCAATGACGAGAGTAAGAGATGTTTTCAAGTGTCCCACTCTATCAAATGCTGACATTTATCACCAGACTGATATTTGGAGTAACCTTATTTCTTTCCACTTGGATATCCATTACATTACCTTCTAAAGTTGGAGCCTGAGTATATAGATCCATGGCAGAGCCTAGTCCAGCTCCTGTTTTCTGCAGTCCTCTGTTGTCCTGAAATGGGGTGATTTCCTTAGACCACAGCCTGAATCTTGACTAGTCCATTTAGTGGGATTTCTATAGAAAATGGTCTTCATCTCTCTTTAGGATCTTCCTCTGCCCTGGGGCTGATGTTTTACTCATGGTGTTCAAATGACACACCACCCTCCCCCACCAGTTTTCTCTGAATCTTACATATTGTCTTATTAATGTTTCACTACCTTGGTGTCTTCCCTGATTTTTGGTGCCTAATAATGAGGGCCACTCATTCTTAATTTCATTTTCTCAATCTTCAAGTTGTTTAAGTTTTACCAGAATTTTGGCCACTATCCTATTATAATGTATTTTCTGGGTTATGAGTCTTTGCTTTTTTTATTACATTTTCATAAGTATTTTATCATGAAGCTGGAGAAAGTGATTCAAATGATGAAAGACAATATTTTCAATCTAAATTCTACAAACATTAATATTAGTGGATGCCTACTATAATGTTTGTAGTTATAGTATTGTTTTTTTTTTTTTTTTTTTTTTTTAATTTTGGCTGCACTGGGTCTTTATTGTAGCATGTGCGTTTTCTCTAGATGTGATGCACAGGGACTCTTCTAATTGTGGAGTGAAAGCTTAGATGCCCTGCATCATATGGAATCCTAGTTCCCTGCATTGGAAGGTGGATTCTTAACCACTGGACCTCCAAAGAAGTCCCTATATAATTTTATGGATTTTCAAATTTTAATGCTTATAAACATAATGACCACAGTCATTTGTAGAAATTTCTATTTTAGATTTCATTAGAATAAATTCCTAGTAGTAGATTGATTGGGTCAGTGGTTATGAAAATTTTGAGCCTTTGCTATATAGTGGAAGAGGTCCTTCCACAAAGGATGAATCCATTTATACTGACATCAATACCACATGAGAGCCTTCGCTTTTATAATTCTTAGCTATATTAGAATTTTTGTTGAAATTATGTCCATCCCAAATTGCATAGCAAAATGATATTTTAATTATTTAATTAATATTTAACTTTTTAGTGATTTTTGTGTTTTATTTACACTTTGTTCCCTCCCTCCTTGTGTTTCCACTTTAGCATGTTGTGTAATAATATGCTTTGCTCATTATCCATTGACTTATTCTAGACTATTTCTTATCAGTAAACATTACAGATCAGTAAGAATTACCAGTCTGTCTTTTATTATTTTTGTATAAAAATATTTATTTTAAAAATTTACCAGAAATTATTTCTAATTAGCATATATCTATCTTTCATAAACATAAGTATTAAAATCAAATTTATGTTTGATTTCAAAAATTCTGTCAGACTGTTGGAGGTGTATTTGTTATCTAATATTTAGTTGTGTGGACAATATTAATGTGATATTTTGATATTTATTTGATTCTTCCTCAAGAAGAGAAAGAAAATAAAACATTATGAAATGAATGCTGTTTTTTATAAGAAAGGGACACTATTGCCTCAGAGAATAGTTTTATAGTTAAGTGAATTTAAGTGCCCCCAAGGAATATAATACTAGGAGCACTAACAGGATCGTTTGAGGTCAGATGCATGTTTTCATCCAGTTTTAAACTTTTTCTTATATCGACTCTAGAAAAAGAATTTACCATGTATTAATAAGCTGATTCTGTTTCTATGTTAACATATATATCTTCTTACATGTAATTAAAAGTAAAAGAATCCCTATTGTATAAAATATACTTCTTTTTTGTTCAAAAACCCTGTCTCTCCACTTTTATGATTATCTTATCAAGTTGTCTTTTGGATTTATGGACATCAAACAGATGCCCTCCAAGCATTTACAACTCTACATTGTTTTTTAATGTAAACATTTATAAATATACAATAATCTTGTCAAGGAAAATATTAAATCATTGAAATTAATTATATGATAGCTTTTCAATCTATAGAATTATCAAGCTTTATTCATAAGTACATTTGAAAGCCAGTTAGTCTATTCTCATATCTCAAAGTAGAGTTCAGTTCAGTTCAGTTCAGT
>NW_011491348.1:9133-11305 GCF_000754665.1 Bison bison bison | reverse complement strand
GCAAAAAACACCCAAATGAACTTTTTGGCCAACCCAATGTTACATAGGGACTTCCCTGTTGACTTAGACGGTAAAGTGTCTGCTTACAATGTGGGAGACCTGGGTTCAATCCCTAGGTTGGGAAGATCTCCTGGAGAAGGAAATGGCAACCCACTCCAGTATTCTTGCCTGGAAAATCCCATGGATGGAGGAGCCTGGTAGGCTACAGTCTGTGGGTTTGCAAAGAGCGACTGAGTGACTTCACTTTCACTTTCAATATTACATAATACTATGTTCCACCCATTACAATAGGCACTTTTAAAACAAAACCTACTAAAGAAGTTTTTAAAGTTAGCTTTCATATCATTTTAATTACAATAACTTCCATTTTGTAATTATTGTTATAATATAAATAACTATATTTTCCTTCTTTTTAGTTATATATATTAACCAAAATCATCAATGCCTTGTAATAACTAAATAGCTTATTCCCATACAGAGGTTTTACTATAACGCCTAGAACAAGGATGTTCAGCAAAATGTTTTTTCATAGTTCAATATTTACTGTGGTTCCAGTTTTATCCTCTCTTATTTCACTTTTATTCAGAAAAGAAATGAGGAATGCATAACCATAATTATCTTTCATAATAGAAATTATTTTCATGCAACAAGCAAAGTTTAGAAGTGCACTACAGAATTGTTGCAGGTATATATATATATATATATAATCAATGGCATTTGCCTTTCTGAGAACTATAATAACTTATTTTTAGGTGTCCAAGAGTTTGATTCTTGATAACTATGTATTATTTTCAATACACAAAAACTCTTAAATTACAATATTCTTTCTTTAGTCTGTGCCTTAATGTCAATGAATGAAATGACAATAGAATGTGTTTAAAAGGGAAAGTGCTTTGTTGAGAGAGTAATGTGACTTGTTATTATTTTTACTTTGTACTGTTGGGTTGAATACCATAATCTTCTTGGATCTGAGTATTCAGAAATTTATTTTTTGAATCTTTAGCTCCATTATGGCACTGTACATAGTGAGATAAATAATAGATTCTCCTATAATGCATAGTTCCAAAATTGTTGAAATTTTCTTTTTATGTAACAGCAAATTTAACTTGCACTAAATCTTAGCAATTTATTGCTTCCAAAAATTTGATAAAACTAATATTTTGGCTTATATAAGGATTTTAATAAACTAGAAATCAAAGTATATCTTAGATTGATATGAAGACATATAAATAGAGTCATAACATATAAATCTTCAGTTCAGTTCAGTTCAGTCACTCAGTTGTGTCTGACTCTTTGAGACCTCATGAATCACAGCACATCAGGCCTCCCTGTTCATCACCAACTCCCAGAGTTCACTCAAACTCATGTCCATATAAATCTTACTGTACTTCAAATAGCAGATCCATTACATGGAAGACACTTCAATTGCTGGAAAAATAATCCTGTATTTTAAGATATACCAAATTTGATTGTATATATAAAATAAAGATATTAAAAGGAGAAATAGAGAGAAAACCTATTAAATAGTCCATATGTTAAGATTATGTAATTAAGCAACAGAAAGTGGCAAGTGAGAGCATCGAGAAAGAACTTGTTTGGGCTCCATGATCTTATTAATGTCAGTACCTTCAATAAAAGATCAAATGTAAACATATGATTTCATTTGTTTAAATATCATTAACTTTTTTACTTATGCAGAAGCATTGCTACATTTTATACGTTATGATAAAATCATCACTGAGGTTTGCATCTTTGACTATTAATGGTCCAAGCAACATGACTAAAGAGCTGAAACTTAGAGTAAAAAGCCATGAAATACAAACCCATGTCCTTCAGATAAAACAGTGATAAAATGGTGCTTATCTATAATTCATGTAAAACACTAGAAGAGCAAATTATAAACATCTAATTTTGGAAGTTGGCAAATTTACAACTTATGTAAAATACTAGCTTAGAGTAGCAAATGAATAATTGCTTATTTTAATAAGCTTCTGCAACAGCTATTGCATTTGTATAATTAAGTTATTATCCAGATTAAGAAAGTATTAAAATTTTTATCTCTTCTTTATTTAAATACTTTATCTTAAAGATAAGGTATCTAAAATGTGCTTTATCTAAATTATGGAAATTCAACTCAATTCACTAAATATTTAATATATACTTTTATATTGA
>NW_011491348.1:5429-5985 GCF_000754665.1 Bison bison bison | reverse complement strand
ACTGATGTATAGAACAGTCTTATGGACTCTGTGGGAGAGGGAGAAGGTGGGAAGATTTGGGAGAATGGCACTGAAACATGTAAAATATCATGTATGAAACGAGATGCCAGTCCAGGTTCGATGCACGATACTGGATGCTTGGGGCTAGTGCACTGGGACGACCCAGAGGGATGGTATGGGAAGGGAGTAGGGAGGAAGCTTCAGGATGGGGAACACATGTATACCTGTGGCGGATTCATTTTGATATTTGACAAAACTAATACAATTATGTAAAGTTTAAAAAAAAAAAAGTACTGGAGTAGGGTGCCATTGCCTTCTCCTAGTAAGTGATAAATACTCCCTTTAGTGGTCCTGACGCTAAGTTGGAGATCTTTCTCTATATGAGGGTAATGGAAAACATATCACAGATGCTAAAACAGGTTAAAAACAAAACAAAATTACATGCCTGGTTTAAAATAACCTAAAAGAAGTGTGCCCATCAGCAGATGAATGGATAAGAAAGCTGTGGTACATATACACAATGGAGTATTACTCAGCCATTAAAAATAATACATTT
>NW_011491348.1:4572-5329 GCF_000754665.1 Bison bison bison | reverse complement strand
ACCCAATCAAAAAATCGGCCAAAGAACTAAATAGACATTTCTCCAAAGAAGACATACAGATGGCTAACAAACACATGAAAAGATGCTCAACATCACTCATTATCAGAGAAATGCAAATCAAAACCTCTATGAGGTGCCATTTCACACCAGTCAGAATGGCTGCGATCCAAAAGTCTACAAATAATAAATGCTGGAGAGGGTGTGGAGAAAAGGGAACCCTCTTACACTGTTGGTGGGAATGCAAACTAATACAGCCACTATGGAGAACAGTGTGGAGATTCCTTAAAAAACTGGAAATAGAACTGCCTTATGATCCAGCAATCCCACTGCTGGGCATTCACACTGAGGAAACCAGAAGGGAAAGAGACACTTGTACCCCAATGTTCATCGCAGCACTGTTTATAATAGTCAGGACATGGAAGCAACCTAGATGTCCATCAGCAGATGAATGGATAAGAAAGCTGTGGTACATATATACAATGGAGTATTACTCAGCCATTAAAAATAACACATTTGAATCAGTTCTAATGAGGTGGATGAAACTGGAGCCTATTATACAGAGTGAAGTAAGCCAGAAGGAAAAACACCAATACAGTATACTAACGCATATATATGGAATTTAGAAAGATGGTAACAATAACCCTGTGTACGAGACAGCAAAAGAGACACCGATGTATAGATCAGTCTTATGGACTCCGTGGGAGAGGGAGAGGGTGGGGAGATTTGGGAGAATGGCATTGAAACATGTATAATATCT
>NW_011491348.1:562-1194 GCF_000754665.1 Bison bison bison | reverse complement strand
TTTTCTGGTGGAGTCTTTAGGGTTTTCTATGTAGAGGATCATGTCATCTGCTAACAGTGAGTGTTTTACTTCTTCTTTTCCAGTTTGGATTCCTTTTATTTCTTTTTCTGCTCTGATTGCTGTGGCCAAAACTTCCAAAACTATGTTGAATAGTAATGGTGAAAGTGGGCACCCTTGTCTTGTCCCTGACTTTAGAGGAAATGCTTTCAATTTTTCACGATTGAGGATAGTATTTGCTGTGGGTTTGTCATATATAGCTTTTATTATGTTGAGGTTTGTTGCTTCTATTCCTGCTTTCTGGAGAGTTCTTATCATAAATGGATGTTGAATTTTGTCAAAGGCTTTCTCTGCATCTATTGAGATAATTATATCGTTTTTATTTTTCAATTTGTTAATGTGGTATATTACATTGATTGATTTGCGGATATTGAAGAATCCTTGCATCCCTGGGATAAAGCCCACTTGGTCATGTTGTTGGATTCAGATTGCTAGAATTTTGTTAAGGATTTTTGCATCTATGTTCATCAGTGATATTGGCCTGTAGTTTTCTTTTTTTGTGGCATGTTTGTCAGGTTTTGGTATTAGGGTGATGGTGGCCTCATAGAATGAGTTTGGAAGTTTACCTTCTCTGC
>NW_011491348.1:0-462 GCF_000754665.1 Bison bison bison | reverse complement strand
TTTTGTTTGTATTTTTGTCTATTGGTCTTCTTTTGTTTCTTTTGTCTATTTATTTCTGTCCCTAATTTTTAAGATTTCTTTCCTTCTACTACCCCTGGGGTTCTTCATTTCTTCCTTTTCTAGTTGCTTTAGGTGTGGAGTTAGGTTATTTATTTGACTTTTTTCTTGTTTCTTGAGGTATGCCTGTATTGCTCTGAACTTTCCCCTTAGGACTGCTTTTACAGTGTCCCACAGGTTTTGGGTTGTTGTGTTTTCATTTTCATTCGTTTCTATGCACATTTTTATTTCTTTTTTGATTTCTTCTGTGATTTGTTGGTTATTCAGCAGAGTGTCATTCAGCCTCCATATGTTGGAATTTTTAATAGTTTTTCTCCTGTAATTGAGATCTAATCTTACTGCATTGTGGTCAGAAAAGATGCTTGGAATGATTTCAATTTTTCTGAATTTACCAAGGCTAGATTT
>NW_011491347.1:8724-8932 GCF_000754665.1 Bison bison bison | reverse complement strand
GTTTGTTTCTGGGGGGAATGTGGGGTCTTTTTTTTTTTTTTTTTCGTCTAGGGTGGTTGGTTGGGGTAAGAGGTATATCTACATTCAGAACTTAAAGTTTCTCTTTGGATTTGATATTCAACCAGGTATTTCTTGCATTTATTCAACAAACATTAATAATTATTCTAAGCCAGAAAGATGTTCAAAGCAGGAGATTCAGAGAAGCAGC
>NW_011491347.1:4450-5967 GCF_000754665.1 Bison bison bison | reverse complement strand
GATCTTAGTTTTCTGAATGTTAATTTTTAAGCCAACTTTTTCACTCTCCTCTTTTACTTTCATCAAGAGGCTCTTTAGTTCCTCATAGCTTTCTGCCATAAGTGTGGTGTCATCTGAGGTTATTGATATTTCCCCTGGAAAACTCCATTTCAGCCTGTAAACACTGTAGAAATGCTTATATAATAATAAGCCTCAATGGCTGACCAAAACTGAAACTGCCAATTTTAAATATCTGATGTTAGAAATGGATATTCTAGTAAGACTAGTTATTAGTCAACTTTATTCTTCTCAGAGTTTGTATGTTACTGGTTTTTACATCAGCATATTTGAAGAAACTAGATTTTTGAGAAAAGCAAATGCGATTAAAGAGTTTAAAAATTGGATATATAAGAAAAAGGGACTGATTTGTTATAGAGAAAAAGTACTGAAAGGATAATTAAATGCAACCCTTTAATATTTTTAGTACTTCCTAAAGAAAAATGAGCAAAGCTAAATGGCTGTTTCTGAAGTGTGTCAAACTGGAGGCTATTAGTTTTTTTCTTGCAGGAAAGACACATTTTAAAATTATTTAAAATTATGTCATAACTGTGTAATTCTAGATACATATTATCTATGGACTTAGTGGAATTCCCACATTGGAATACAGTTAGAGATAAACTCTATTGTCTTTGGCCTAAATCCATGGTTTCAAACCTGGTTTGTCATAAGAATTCCTTAAAGGCACTGGAAAAAATTTCCTGTACTCTACAACTCCTGAAAAATTTTATTGAGTAGGTTTGTTTTGGTACCAGGAATCTGTTTTTTAAAGCTCCTCATATATGGTAATGAACCATATATGAGACCAATGAAGACAACTAAATAGAAGTCCAAGATCAAGATGTTGGGAGATTTAGTGTCTAGTAATGGCTTCCTGGTTCAAAGCTGACCCTCTTTTAACTCTGCTCGTACGACAGACGGTTTAAGGGATCTTTGTTAGGTCTCTTTTATAAAGGAGAGGGCTCCCACTCCTGAGGGCTCTGTACCCATGACCTAATCGTCTCCCAAAGTCCCCACCTTCAGATTCCATCAACACTGAGGATCAAGTTTCAACAAATGAATTTGAAGGGGAACACATCCAGTTTATGGCAAAAACATTTTAACCCTCAGATTCTTAATTCTGTGATGTGTCTTATGAAGACCTCATTCAACTCTAGGGCTTTATGATTATAGTGTTAATATTCACATGAACCAGTCAGTTTTTATTTCATATATACCCTAAAGATCCTCAATTATGTAAGACAGCATCAGTTTCAAATTTTTATAGTAGCCCTTGAAGCATAATTTGATTGAATTTCAGTTATATGAAAAATCAAACATCTCTTTTCAGAGAAGTAGAGGAGAGCGCCCCCCACCCCACTGTGTAAACTAGCAGGGTTCCTGCTAAGTAACACAGTATGATACATTAGTATTGTAAGGCATGCTTTTTTTTTTTTTTTAAAGATGGACCTTGGAGATGAAATTGAGTTTAGAAAATAGTA
>NW_011491347.1:0-452 GCF_000754665.1 Bison bison bison | reverse complement strand
TTTAAGCATTCTTTGGCATTGCCTTTCTTTGGGATTGGAATGAACACTGACCTTTTCTAGTCCTGTGGCCACTGCTGAGTTTTCCAAATTTGTTGGCATATTCAGTGCAGCACTTTCACAGCATCATCTTTCAGGATTTGAAATAGCTCAACTGGAATTCCATCACTTCCACAAGCTTTGTTCGTAGTGATGCTTCCTAAGCCCCACTTGACTTCACATTCCAGGATGTCTGGCTCTAGATGAGCGATCATACCATCGTGATTATCTGGGTCATGAAGATCTTTTTTGTACAGTTCTTCTGTGTATTCTTGCCACCTCTTCTTAATATCTTCTGCTTGTTTTAGTTCCATACCTTTTCTGTCCTTTATTGAGCCCATCTTTGTATGAAATGTTCCCTTGATATCTCTATTTTTCTTGAAGAGATCTCTAGTCTTTCCCATTCTGTTGTTTTC
>NW_011491346.1:29254-29967 GCF_000754665.1 Bison bison bison | reverse complement strand
AAGTAAAATACTTCAGAAATACACTGAGACATAAATTCTAAAATCAGGTTCACAATGATTGTAGGTAAGTTGGTATCATGTGTTGAGTACTATTCCTGATTCTTTCACATGACTCTTCTGTAGGATAGTTTCCAATATATTCTGGAATTATGGTACTTAAATTCTTTTCTAAGTAACTGTTAGAAAAAATGAATGAGTTCTTTTATACATACATTTCCTTTTGAATATAAGTAGAATAAACCTTAGTATGTAACCTTAATTCTCTAAGACAAATCTGCAGTTTCCTCAAATACAGAGGAGACTTCAGTTCAGTTCAGTCTTTCAGTTGTGTCTGACTCTTTAGGACCCCATGAATCACAGCACACCAGGCCTGCCAGTCTATCACCAACTCCCTGAGTTTATCCAAACTAAAGTCCATTGATTCGGTGATGCCATCCAACCATCTCATCCTCTGTCGTCCCCTTCTCTGGCTGCCCTCAAACTTTCCCAGCATCAGGGTCTTTGCAAATGAGTCAGCTCTTTGCATCAGGTGGCCAAAGTATTTGAGTTTCGGCTTCAACATCAGTCCTTACAATGAACACCCAGGACTGATCTCCTTTAGAATGGACTGGTTGGATCTCCTTGCAGTCCAAGGGACTCTCAAGAGTCTTCTCCAACACCACAGTTCAAAAGTATCAATTCTTCGGTGCTCAGCTTTCTTCATAGTCCAACTT
>NW_011491346.1:26014-26265 GCF_000754665.1 Bison bison bison | reverse complement strand
GAGGGGAAGAGAAGCAGGCAACAGAAGATGAGATAGTTGGATGGCATCCTTGACTCAATGGGCATGATTTTGAACAAACTCTGTGTGATAGTGAAGGACAGGGGAGCCTGGCATGTTGCAGTCAATGGGGTCACAAAGAATTAGACACATGCCACTGAACAACAACAAATAAACATTTCTGACCAACACTTTGATCCAAGAAAAAATTTCAAGAGACTTTAAAAATATTTTGATAAATGATAAGGAAAATG
>NW_011491346.1:25610-25914 GCF_000754665.1 Bison bison bison | reverse complement strand
CCAAAATCACTGCAGATGGTGACTGCAGCCATGAAATTAAAAGATGCTTGCTCCTTGGAAGAAAAGCTATAACAATCCTAGACAGCATATTAAAAAGCAGAGAAATTGTTTTGCTGTCAAACGTCCATATAGTAAAAGCTATGGTTTTTCCAGTAGCCATGTATGGATGTGAGAGTTTGAGCATAAAGAAGCCTGAACACCTAAGGATTAATACTTTCAAGCTATGTTGCTAGGGAAGACTTTTGAGAGTGCCTTGGACAGAAAGGAGATCAAGCCAGTCAATCCTGAAGGAAATCAGTCCTGA
>NW_011491346.1:24937-25510 GCF_000754665.1 Bison bison bison | reverse complement strand
ACACACACACACACACACACACACACAATTGCATTATTGTCTCCAAATGTTTACTTTCCTTTTTCCTAAAAGGATTATACATTTCTGCAAGCAACATTAATCATGAGCTAATATAATAATACACATTGTTTTTTACGCAACAAATATTGAGTTACTTGTTATTGTAGTATAACTAATAAAAACTAACTAAAAGAAAATGCATAGACTCAATTTAGAATGCAAGAAGAAAGATTACTTAATTTCATTACCCTTTTGTTGCTGTTCAGTCGCTAAGCTGTGTCTGATTTATTACCTTTATTAGCTTTTAAAAGTATGAACTAAAATATGAAAATATCAAAATTAAACTGAAGGAAAGTTTTAGATGCTTTGAGATGGAATAACTGGAATCCAGAGATGACATGATGTTCCTCTGTTCAATTCAGTTCATTTCAGTCCCTCAGTCATGTCCAACTCTTTGTGATTCCATGGACTCCAGAATGTCAGGCTTCCCTGTCCATCATCAACTCCCAGAGTTTACTCAAACTCATGTCTATTGAGTTGGTGATGACATCCAACCATCTCATCCTCTGTCAT
>NW_011491346.1:24117-24837 GCF_000754665.1 Bison bison bison | reverse complement strand
TGACTCTGCTACCCCATGGAATGTAGCCCACCAGGGTCCTATGTCCGTGGGATTCTCTACGCAAGAATACTGGGGTGGGTAGTCATTCAGGGGATCTTCCCAACCCAGGGATAAAACCTGGGTCTCTTGCATTGCAGGTAGATGCTTTATCTACTGAGCCACCAGGGAAGACCATCAACAATAGAAAGATAGCTGACATATCCCCAAATTCTTGTACATTAAATAAAGATTTCTAACTGACACATTGGTCATACCTGTATGTAGGTCAAACAGCAAAAGTTATAACCAGACAAGGAACAATAAACTGGCTCAGCACTGGGACAGGAGTACCTCAAGGCTGTATATTGTCACCTTGCTGATTTAATTTATATACAGAATACATCAGGTGAAATACTTGGCTGGATGAAGCATGAGCTAGAATGAAGATTGCTGAGAGAAATAGCAATAACCTCAGATATGCAGATGATACCACACTAATGGCAAAAAGGGAAAAGGAACTGAAGAGCGTCTTGATGAAAGTGAAATAGGTGAGTGAAATAGCTGGCTTAGAACTCAACATTCAGAAAAGTAAGATCATGACATCTGGTCCCATCACTTCATGGCAAGTAGAGAAGAAACAGAAAAAGTGACAGACTTTATTTTCTTGGGCTCCAAAATCACTGCAGATGGTGACTGCAGCCATGAAATTAAAAGATGCTTGCTCCTTGGAAGAAAAGCTAT
>NW_011491346.1:23428-24017 GCF_000754665.1 Bison bison bison | reverse complement strand
AACACTTTGATCCAAGAAAAAATTTCAAGAGACTTTAAAAATATTTTGATAAATGATAAGGAAAATGCAATGAAAGTAGTAATGATAAGGAAAATGCAATGAAAGTAGTGATTATAAGGAGATATATAGCATTGATTTACCATATTAGTAAAAAATAAAGATCTAAAAGCAATAATCTAAGCTCTCACTTTAGGAATCTAGATAAAGAAGAGAAATTTAAATCCAAAATAAGTAGAGAAAAATAAACTATAATAAAAATTTGTTCAGTATCAATGGAATTGAGAAGATGAAATTAATAGAGAATAGGGACTTCCTCAGCAGCTCAGTGCTTAAGACTCCCCAGTTCTACTGCAAGGAAAGTGGATTTGATCCCTGGTAGAGGAACTAAGATCTCACATCCCACATACCTTACAGTGTGATAAATAATAATAACAACAAGAAAACCAAATATGCTTCTTCAAAAAGATCAATTAAATTGATAAATTTCTTGTTTCAACAATAATACCTTTGAAGAAATATGGAAATATGGTGAAATTGGACACATTAAAAGAGAGATACCAATCGAGTTGGGACACTGACCCAAGAACAC
>NW_011491346.1:19582-22824 GCF_000754665.1 Bison bison bison | reverse complement strand
AGCAACAACAACAGCAACAAAACAACTCAATATAAAACATAGACAGAAGACCTAAATAGATATCTCTTTAAAGGACATTCAGATGGCCAACAGGCACATGAAATGATGCTCAATATCGCTAATTATTAGAGAAATGCAAATCAGAACTACAATGAGTTATCACCTCACAACAGTCAGAATGGCCATCATTAAAAAGGCTACAAATAACAAATGCTGGAGAGGATGTAGGGACAAGCAAAACAAAAATTTACATTCCTATACTGTTGGTGGGAATGTAAGTTTGTGAGGCTACTATGGAAAACAGTATGGAGGCTCTTCAAAAAATCATTTAAGAAAAGTCCATATAATCCAGCATTCCCATTCCTGAGCATATATAATTAAACAAGATACATCCACCTCTGTGTTCATAACAGCACTATTTATAGTAGCCAAGGCAAAGAAACTATGCAAATATCCATCAACAGTGTAATGGATAAAGAAAATGCAGTACATACATACAATGAGATAATATTCAGCCATAAAAAAAGAATAAAATAATGCCTTTTGCAACAACATAGATGCAACTGGAGATTACCATACTAAGTGAAGTAAGTCAGAAAAATAAAATACCATATGATATCACTTATATGTGGAATTTAAGATATTACATGAACTTATCTACAAAACAGACATGCACATAGAGAACAGACTTGTGGTTGCCAAAGTGGAGGTGGGGAAAGGGATGGATGGATTGGGAGTTTGGGATTGGATTAATAGATACAAACTATTATATATAGAAGGAATAAACAACAAGGTTCTACTCTATAGCACAGAGAATTATATTAAATATCCTGTGCAATATTGGAATATTGCAATAATGGAAAGCAATAATGGAAAGAGTATATATAAATGAATCACTTTTTTGTACAACAGAAATTAACACAACACTGTAAATAAACTATACTTGAATAAAATAAACAAACAGTCATACCTTCCTAAACAATGCATAAGTCAAAGAAAACAACTATTATTACTTTGAACTAAAAGAAAGTAAAAATACAATTTATTAAAATGTGTGGATGCAATGAAAGCTTAGAGAAAAGTTTACCTCACTGAATACATACTCTAGAAAATAATAAAGATCTAAAATTAATTATCTAAGCCTCTATCTTAGAAAATTTGAAAATGAAGAGAAAATTAAATTGAAAAGATTCAGAGGGAAAGAGAGAAAAATTAGAGCTGAACTGAATGAAATTGAAAACAGAAAATCAACAAGGAAAATCAATAAAAACCAAAGCTGCATACTTTTAAAAAATATAAAATCAAGAAGGCTTTAGTAAAGCTAATTTAAAAAAAAAGAAAACACAAATTACTAATATCAGAAATGACAGTGTTGTCACTACTGAGCTCATTAACATTAAAAGGATAATAAAGAAATACTATGAACAACTCTATGTCCACACATTTGATAACTTTAGTTGAAAATTTTCTTGACAGATAAAATTTACCAAAACTCATAAGAAGTCATAGAGAATATGAATCAGCCTATATCTTTTTTTTTCAGCCTATATATTTTAAGAAATGTAATCAATAATCAATAAACTTCCAAAACTGAATGCACTAGGTCCAGATGGGTTCACTGGTGAGTTCTACCAAATTCTCTATAATATCTTTCAGAAAATAGAAGTGGAAAGAGTATGTCCAAACCTATTTTATGAGGCCAGCATTATCCTAAATTTAAAACCAGATAAAGACATTACAATAAAAGAAAACTACATACCAATATCTCTCATGAACATTAATGTAAAATTTCTCAGCATAATATTGGGAAATCAAATTGCATGTATAAAAAATTACACACTATGACCAAGGTGAATTTATCCCAGTTATGCAAGTGTGGTTCAACATTTGAACATCAATTAATGTGTTTCATCACATTAACAAGCTAAAGAAGAAAAATTGCATGATCATATCAATAGATACAGAATATACATTTGACAAAATATAACAACTATCTATGATTAAAAACTCTCATCAAACTAAGAGTACAAAATAATTTTCTAAACTTGGTAAAGAATATCTTCAAAAAACCTCCAGCTGACATAATACCTATGAATGAATTTTCTCACTAAGATCAAGAACAATAGAAGAATGTCCCCACTCACCACTCCTTTTCACTCCTGGATCTAATCAATGATTATAGCAAGGTTGCAGGATACAAGGTTAGTGTAAAGAAATCTGCTTCCCTATATATCATAAATGTACAAGTAAAAATTGAAATAAAAAGAGCAATAACATTTACATTAGCCCCCAACACAGAACACTTATGTATAAATCAAACAAAATATTTCTAAGATCTATATGAAAGTGAAAGTGATATTTGCTCAGTCCTGTCCAATTCTTTGCAACCACATGGGCTACAGTCCATGGGATTCTCCAGGCCAGAATACTGGTTGGATAGCCATTCCCTTCTCCAAGGGATCCTCCCAACCCAGGGACTGAAGCCAGGTCTCCCACATTGCAGGCAGATTCTTTACCAGCTGAGCCACCAGGGAAGTCCAAGAATACAGGAGTGGGTAGCCTATAGCCTATCTTTTCTCCAGTGGATCTTTCCAACCGCAGTAAGTTATTTTTTAATATCAATAAACTGATTTTTAAGTTTATTTGCAGAGGCAAAAACCAAGAAGAACCAATACAACATTGAAGGAGAACAAAGTTGGAGGACTGACACCACCCAGCAAGACTTGCTATAGTGCTAGAGTAATCAAGACTGTGTGGTATTAGCAAAAAAAAAAAAAAAGAGAGAGAGAGAGAGAGAAATAGAATAGATAGCTCAAAAATAACTTCTTTAAATATAATTAACTGATCTTTGACACAGGATCAAATAACATACAATGAAGAAAATATTAGTTATCTCAGAAACTGGGACTGGAAAAACTGGACATCCAATATAGCAAAAGAGTGAATCTAGTCACAGACCTTATATCTTTCAAAAGAGTAACTCTACATGATTACAACCTAAATGAAAAAACTGTAAAATTCCTAGAACATATGTGAAAACCTAGATCACTGGGTTTTGGTGATTAATATTTAGGTACAACATCAAAACTACAATTCATGAAGGAAAGAACTGATAAGCAGGACTTCTGTAAAAGTAAAATAATCTCTGCTCTTAAGGGGGGAAAAATAAAACACTTTCAAGAGAATGAAAAACAAGCAACAGACTAGAGAAAATGTTTGCAAAAGATATACCTGATAAAAGA
>NW_011491346.1:18557-19482 GCF_000754665.1 Bison bison bison | reverse complement strand
ATAAAAGACTGCTACCCAAAACATACAAAGAACTCAAATCTCGACAATAAGAAAAAATGGGCCAAGGACCTTAACAGACACTTCACCAAATAATAAATACAGTGGGAAAATTAGCATATGAAAAGCTACTCCTCATCATATGTCTTCAAGGAAATGCAAATAAAAACAACAATGACATATCACTACACATGTATTGAAATTGTTAATACTTGAAAAGCTGACAATATCAAGTTCTAGTGAAGATGGTGGAGCAAGGGCTTCCCAGGTGGTGCAGTGATAAAGAATCCACTTGCCAATACAGGAAATACAAGAGATGTGGGTTCAATCCCTGGGTCAAGAAGATACCCTAGACTAGGAAATGGCAACTCCAGTATTCTTGCCTGGAAAATTCTGTGGACAGAGAAGCCTGGTGGGCTACATTCCATGGGGTCACAAAGAATTGGCTACAACTGAGCACTGATGGTGGAGCAAAGCGATTTAGGCATCATGGTAGCCTGAGTCATTCCTTTATTAAAAAGTGGGCATCCATAAATGAATTCACTCTGTACATTATACCAAAACACCCCGTTGGTTTCTACTCACAAGTGCATTTGGAAGTGGTGGGAAAGAACCTCAGTGAGGGTTGCACATCCAAAGGAGTCAGTAAGCCTATGCCACCCCCACTTGCCAAGATTAGGATAATGTGCCAAACTGGTCAGATACCCATTGGTGAAATAATTTGTGAGAGTCCAGTCTCCCTAATGGGAAAATCTGGCATATTGTCAGAGTGGGAAGTAAATGAGTTTAGATAGAGAAGGGAATACTTTTTAAGGGAGCATCCTGTCTCAGGGTGACTCTGCAAGGTACTGGACTTTTGGTAGCATCAGTGGCAACCTCTCCATCAGATGAGGTAGAAAAAAAAGTGGTGAGTAACTTCCCAGCTACT
>NW_011491346.1:17320-18454 GCF_000754665.1 Bison bison bison | reverse complement strand
TTACATCCATGCCTGGGGGAACGGAAAGGAAAGGGAAGAAGGCAGGTAAGAATATCACAGGGAACTGAAGGAATGTGTTTCCTGGTGAATGCTTTAGGACTTCAGCAGAAGGTCTGCTCACGGACCTCTTTGGGTCTGTTCCACTTGGGGATCTCTCTCACTAAGTACATAGGCATCCATAAAGCCACAGATGCTGTCTATTTCCCACCTCCCTACCCTCATACTGACTCCTTGTGAATTCTCCAAAGTGCATTCTTGAGAGCCAGCTCCAGTAGGAGAAACTATAGTATGGTTTCTTGAACTCCTGTCATATTTGCATTGAAATCAGCAGTGTGCAGCAAAGATAGTCACACTCACTCCTTTCAGGAAGTGTCTAGAATTTGCACATATATCCACTTCCAGCTCTTTGACCAGAAATATATTATAAATATACCAATCCAGAAGGTAATCCATATATATTCAGAACAACCTTGTACTCAGCTTAAACTGGGGCCATTGTTAGATGGGAAGACTAGATAATAGGGAACGATTAGTCATTATTATTAATACTATCATAATTTATATAACAATTTACCATAGAAAATCCCTCTTGTGAATATACTCATACCCTATCAGAGAGGCTAAATGAGTAAATGGAAACATGAACTCTAAATACTTCAATCCTACAATTGAGCCTGCACTTAACAATGGTGAAACCAATTTAAATATTAAGTGGTTATTCAGATAATTTAACAAAAGCTTTCTATATTATAGAAAGAAACTTTAATATTGTCTGTTTAATAAAATGCAAAAGAACAATTGAATGATGGCTGCTTTTCCATGTAAAAACAAACTAAAACAAAAAACACTTTATTCTTAGTTATATTACTCATTGTTTAACATTAATTGAATATCGAGAATATGAAATTTGTTTCTTTTTTCCTGATTAAAAGATATTAATGATAAAGAAATCCTGGTACTTTGTATCACCTGAAAACAGATTCCAAACCAAGATTAGCTGTATAAGACATTTATTAGAAGAGGTAATAAGAATGGGTCTTCCCAGGTAGCTCTAGTGGTAAAGAACTTCTCTGCCAATGCAAGATTTATGAGACAAGGGTTCAATCCCTGGGTCAGGAAGAGCCCTTGGAGGAG
>NW_011491346.1:13960-16918 GCF_000754665.1 Bison bison bison | reverse complement strand
CTGTGTGCTGGCTGTCAACACTTTATGTAGCATTCACATTTCGTTAGGTGTTATAAGTAATTTAGAGACAATTTAAAGCACACAGGAGGATGCATATAGGTTATATGTAAATACTATGCCATTTTATATAAGGGGCTTAAAGATACTTGGATTTTGATAATTGATGATTTTCTTAGGACAGATCCACCATGAATACTGAGGAATGGTTTCTCCATGCACATTCAGGAAGGAGTTTCTCCATGGTTCCATGAGCCACTGTTACTTAGGAGAAAGTTAGTATACAGAGGGCAATGAGATGAACTACAATCACTGTAACCATAGTTTGTCTTGGTGCCATAACACTTCCTCTTTCATTCTCTGTTTTAAATTTTTCTCACTCTCAATTATCACCTTGGTGGCTCTTGGTGGTCTTAGTGGCTCATCTGGTGGTGTGATCCAAACTCACATTGCTTAGAGTTACTAGTCTTTGGTAATTATACCATTCTCGGGCTTGGATGGCTACACCTCTACCTACAATCATAGTTACAGTGGGGCAAGAAAGTGCCAAAGTCACCCAGATAGAGCACATAGGTTCTCCACATTTTCCTCCCTGATGCTATTATGACTCCTCTTGTTTTCTGTGGGTTCCTAGACAAAAAGAGTTAGAAGTGCCTTGTAGTAGCTATAGCTTGTATTGACAATTATATCCCTGTCATGTTCAATGGCAGGAGCAGGACTAACTTTAGGGAATTATAGGTACAGCACAAAATCCTTCACTATTTCATTAAGATTGATAGTAAATGACTTCATCCTGCTTCAACTCCTTGGTTCCAAGACTCATAGAATTTTCCTGCTGGGGACACAGCATCATATAGTGGTGTGCTATTTAATGCATACACCACATTATTCCAGAGTTTTCTTTCCAAGCTTTAACTCAGATGTGCTTTAAAGTACTTTTATTACTCTATGTAGTTGGCTGCTTCTTGATGGTGCAGTATGTGATATGATCAATAGAATCCATATTTGTGGGGCCACTCTCATACCTCGTTTGCTGTGAATTGGGTCTTCTTGATGGATGCTAAGTTATTTGGGATTGTATGGCTTTGGATAAGGAATTCTGTAAGTTTCCAGGTACTGCTTGCTGAGCTTCTGCAGATAAGAAAGGCAGACTCAAACCCAGAATATATGTTTCTTATCTGTGACAACTAGTCTCTGTTTCTTATAAGATAAAAAGGGTTTGGTCTAGTCAACTTGATACTAAGAGGTTGGTTGGTGTCTTTGAAGAACAGTGCCATATGGAGGACTCATCATTGCTCTCTTTTGCTACCAGATTAGACATTCAGAGGAAGTGGTATTTAAATCAGCCTTGGTAATTGAGAACTGATGTTGTTGGACCCATATGCATTCTCTATCTGTGCCCTTATGGCCATTCTGTTGGTAAGATCATTGTGCCAGTTCCAGGGTGACCATTGATAAAGGCTGATGAATACATGACTGAGCAACAAAACTGAACTGAACTGATGAATATCAATTGGCCAAAGCATTTTACTACTTTTTGCTCAGTATCTCTTCCATGGTAGGTGTTAATGTTTGTTATAAAAATATTCACATTTTGTTCGCATTCCCATATGTCCATCCACAGGCCTCTACCTATGATCCCCTTATTAGTAATCTTCCAATCCTTTTATTTCCAGGCCTCTGACCTTATGGCCAGTTCTTAATTTTATTTCAATCACCTCCAGAACAAATCAGGATACAAAAATATATCCTTTTCCATGTCATCCTAATGGAAATATATTTTACAGGTGTTTGGCATTAAAATCACATTGTTGTTATGTATTTCAGTTCTAGAAGAGGATGTGACTAATATATTGCTTTTATGTCAGTAGTAAATAAAATTTGATCATTGTGTCATTTTTACATATGTATCCAAGATAACATTTTTTAGGTAGTGGTCATTTGTGAGTCCATTTCGGCTCTGACATTGGCTCTATTTCTTTTGCAGCCATTATTCAAATGAGCACTCCCACAATAATTGCTACACATTGTTTCATCCTCAAATTAGTCCAAATGGAATGAGAAAATATAGCCCCTTTTCAAATTAATCTAGGTTCCAAGATATGACAGGATGAAATATATTCAACATTTTCTTATTTTTTGAAAAATTCTCTAATTGTATTTTGATATTTTTGACACTATTCACATGATATGATTCTAAAGTTGTGAAGTCAATTATAAACCAAATAAAAACAGTTCTTGATTTTTAATAAGCTTTCACAAATACTAACATTTTGAAAATACCCAAGTAGAAAATTGGGTATCAGACAGGAACAAGACTTTCACTTCACACAGTTATATTAACTAAAATTTCTTCTAAAAGTTTCCCTCAATAGATTAAACATTTTTCACATCTGTCAAAATTTGACATACCATATCAGGAAATATTCAGAGAAAATTTGCTTTATATTCTCTTTTGTGCAGTTCATCACTTCTTCTATTTATCTGGCATATGTTGAAATCTTTGAAATATATGCCATAGCATTTTTATTTTCCAGGAAAGGAATATCTACTTTATTTGAATAGATATAACATTTTATAGAGGCTAAATATTTATTTTATCTGTGCTAGTTTTAGACAAAATTATTTTAAGTTTTGTAACAATACAAAGACTTCTCACCTGCTTCCAAACTTATGTTAATTGTATTTGCATTTCTGATAATTACTTATCTCCCCACAATATCTCATGTATAAATTGATTATCTTAAACCCTGATATACAGTAACCTTATGTAACACACATAAACAAAATCTAGAAAATGAACTCAGAATTAATTAAGCCTCCTGAGGTTAAAAAAGAATTTTGACATATAATATCTGAACTACAAGCATAGTAATTGACATTCAGATAAAGGAGATAATACATCTGCATTTTCAAAAAGGCATCTAAGAACTTTCTTGAAAGTCTTAAACTTAAATTCTT
>NW_011491346.1:12700-13641 GCF_000754665.1 Bison bison bison | reverse complement strand
ATAATATATGTATATATAATATACATATTAACTAAATCAGCTGCATTTATTTTGAAAACATTTATTTTGAAACATTTTAAGTTTCTTTCTGCTAAATATATGTCAAATCAACAATCTAGCAAAATTAATAGTTAACAGCTTCTTAGAGTACTAGATTGGTCTTTTAAAAATATGGTGTTCTGTCACATGTATACTACATAGATTGTATACTACAATATATACTACCCTGATTTTCTTATGTTACATACATAATTCTGTTTTAAAGTAGAAAAATGTGCAATGCCCCCAAAAGGTGTAATATATTCTTATAGAAACAAATAAATACTCTCACTATTGTATTTAAAATAAGTGTGAAACATTCTGCGAGCTACAAATAATTAGTAAAAAAGACAGGGAGATCATTAGGAATAACATTAGTGTGTAGCAGTATAGTGGTCATTTGTAGTGAGAGGTGACCTCTTGCTCTATTTAGGAGTAAATAGTTCTTTTAAATCAATTTCTTTTGACAGGAGACTCTTAATGCCTACAGTAATTTCTGTCTCTAAATTGAGCAATTTCCACAGATATTTTGAATTTACCAATACACACTTATTTTGTAAAGATTCTTCCTTTGGTTATCTATGGAATAAATTCTAGATATCAACTCAAATGCCCTGCTCCTATCAATGTGAAATTAAATGAGGTAAGTTCTAATCCAACTAACAGAAACTATTTCTGCAACAAAGGACCAACATTCAAGTAGTTTCTCAGATATACACTGAAGGACTTCCAAGAAATAACATGAGTGGCATATGTGTGTGTGTGTGTGTGTGTGTGCTCAGTCACTCAGTCATGTCTACCCCCTGGAATGTAGCTTACCAGGCTCCTCCACTCATGGAATTTTCTTGGAAAGAATACTGGAGTGAGTTGTCATTTCCTCTTCCAGGGGATCTCCCTGACCC
>NW_011491346.1:10018-11854 GCF_000754665.1 Bison bison bison | reverse complement strand
GATGCTTTTGAACTGTGGTGTTGGAGAAGACTCTTGAGAGACCCTTGGACTTCAAGGAGATCCAACCAGACCATCCTAAAGGAAATCAGTCCTGAATATTCATTGGAAGGACTGATGCTGAAGCTGAAACTCTAGTACTTTGGCCTCCTGATGCAAAGAACTGACTTATTTGAAAAGACCCTGATGCTAGGAAAGATTGGAGGCAGGAGGAGAAGGGGACGACAGAGCATGAGATTGTTGGATGGCATCATGGACACAATGGACATAGTTTGAGTAAACTTTGGAAGTTGGTGATGGACAGGAAGGCCTGGCGTGGTGCAGTCCTAGCGGTCACAAAAAATTGGACATGACTTAATGACTGAACTGAACTGATTGCTCATATGCAGAATCTTAAAAATGGGTGCAAACTAACTTACTTACAAAACAGAAATAGAGATACAGATGTAGAAAACAAATGTGGTGTCCAGAGTTAAGGGGAGGAATACATTGGCAAAATTAGAATGACATATACAGATTACTATAAACACAATAGATAACTAAAAAGGTATTTCTGCCTAGCACAGGGAAACCTACTAAATACTCTGTAATGCCCTATGTGGGAAAAGAATCTAAAAAAGAATGGACATATGCATATAACTGAATCACTTTGCTGTACACTGAAAACTAACACAATATTGTAAATCAACTATACTTCAATAAATTTCTTTAAACAAAATTATACTTCAGAAATACTGACTGTTTCTAATTGCTTTGTTTTCAAAGTTGGGACCAAATTTTGGACTACTTCTATGTTCTCTCTTGGTGCCCACTGATATTTTTATAATGAAAGCCTTGCTCCTTGCTCAATGAGCAAGACTTCATGTCCATGTCTTCACAGCAAAGAACAAGATGAAAGTTTCTTCAGTGTCTTAAATGTACTCTCTGCCTTCCAATACTCCATACATACAATTTAAATTATTGATCAGAATCTTATTTTAGCCAATCTTTATCTTTTCTATTTGACAACTGTTCATATATTTGTATCTAAGAAAACAGTGATTCAGACATGCTGTATGTTTAGTACTGAAGCATGTGCCTAAGTCCAAACCCTCATAGATCCTCTCAAAAACCCCAGGGCAGTTTTTCTTCACATTTGCCCTAACCTTGTTTACATTTGAGTCCAACATTGACTTAGTTCATTTATGTATAATGAATGTATTCTTGTTTTCTCTTGATGTATTCTTGAGCTTCTATTTATCACTAGATGACATGTAATTATGGCTTTCTTATCTCTGTTTTGTATCATCTCTGAAATTTGACCTGGTAGTATGAAATACTTAACAATATTCTTTAATAATTTGGTATGCATTTTGAGTTACTTTTGAATATTCATATGTAATTTTGACCAAAAAATATGCCTTAGACTTCTAGTTTCTGATTCCACAGGCAAGGAGCTTGAAAGTCATCAGTCCTAACAACAAGTTAAAAGATGAACAGGCTGAAAAATCTGGATCCATAAGACAAGGGAGCATACAGAACAAACTGCTACCATCTGAAGACACAGAAATGTGAATGTAGGAATTCCAGGTTATCAAAGCAGAGACTTATGAGAGGAAAAGTCCAAGGGAACCAGTTTCCTGATGGGAAAACCTGAACTGATGAATTGCTGGAGATTGTGTGAAGAACTACAAGAGTTAAAATTCCAGGAAGACTCATTTATAGGGAGACTCACAAAATACTGAGTTACCTCCAGGAGTTCAAACAGGTTCCCACAGTAAACAGCAGAAAAATCTCACAGGTTTCTGGAATGGGTAAGAGGAAAGAATTAAATTTGAAATATGCCAGAGCACTCTGTTC
>NW_011491346.1:8417-9918 GCF_000754665.1 Bison bison bison | reverse complement strand
GCTTGAAAGTGTTAGTCACTCAGTCCTGTCCAATTCTTTGCAATCCCCTGGATTTGGTCCCTAGGCTCCTCGTCCATGGAATTCTCCAGGCAAGAATATTGGAATGGGTTGCCATTTCCTCCTCCAAGGGATCTTCCTGACCCAGAGAATGAACCCGGGTCTCCTGCACTGCAGACTGATTCTTTACTGTCTGAGCCACCAGGGAAGCTGAAAAAGGAGCTTAATCAGTTAGTATTTTTCAGAGCCTAACTGACCAGCAAGCTTTAGCCTTCTATGTGAAGAAGGGAAATGCCCTATTTCAGTGCATTCTCATTATTGTGTCCAAGCTAAAAGGGTAGAAAAACAACTGAGAAGTGCTACGTTCACAGTCCAGCAACATAAGCACACAAAATGATTAGGTCCAAATCATAGGGCTGAAGAATACTTCCTATCCCTTCATGACTCATCAAAACATTACTAAAAGACACTCTGTGATGACCTAGAGGAGTAGGATGGAAGGAAGGAGGGAAGGGAGGCTCAAGAGAAGGTGATATATGTATAATTATGGTTGATTTGCACTGTTGTATGGCAGAAATCAATACAATATTGTAAAGCAATTTTCTTCCAACTAAAAAATAAATTAAAAAAACTTCATATTTACAGCAAACTCCTTTTACATGCACATCATAACTAGAATCAAGAAAAAAATTACAAAACAAAAGCAAAATAACAACACAATTTGAACAGACAAAACATTCATCAGAACAGACATTGTAGGGATGTTGCAGTTATCACATTGGGAACTAAATAACTATGATTAACATGATAAGAGTGCTAATGAATAAGCTAGACAACTTGCAAAATCAGATAGGCAGTGTAAGCAGAGAGAAGGATATCCTAGAAAAGAACCACCTGAAAAAAATTCCTAGAGATCAAAACCAGTGTAACAGAAATGAAGAATGCCTTTAATGAATTTATTCGTAGACTGAACACAGCTTAGCACAGATTTTCTGAGCTAGGGAACGTATGAATAGAATCTTTTAAAGCCTAAAAGCAAGGAAAAAGACAAAAAAAACAAAAACAAAAACCAATATTCATTGACCGTATACAATGATATAACATATACACAAAGGGAATACTGGAAGAAGAAGGGAAAAATAACAGAAGAGATATTTGAAAAATAATGATTGAGAATTTCACAAATTAATGATAGACACCAAACTACAGATTCATATCAGAGAACACCAAACAGAATATGATGGGAAAAATAAAACTACACAATGGCATATTATTTTCTGTTACAGAAAACCAAAAATAAAGAAAATATTCTTAAAGAAGCCAGAGGAAACAAACAACATGCCTATAGAGAAGCAAAGATAGTAACTACATCCATCTTTTCCTCTGAAACTATGCTAGGAAGAGGGTGAAGTGAAACATTTTCTGGCTTATTTCTTTTATTTCCGTTCAGTTCAGTCTCTAAGTCGTGTCTGATTCCGCAAACCCATGGACTTCAGCAAGCCAG
>NW_011491346.1:7465-8174 GCF_000754665.1 Bison bison bison | reverse complement strand
CCTGCTCCTCCTGCCTTCAATCTCTCCCAGCATCAGGGTCTTTTGCCAATCAATTAGCTCTTCTCATCAGGTGGCCAAATTATTGGAGCTTCAACTTCAGCATCAGTCCTTGCAATGAATATTCAGGGTTGATTTGTTTTGGGATTGATTGGTTTGATCACCTTGCTGTCCAAGGAACTCTCAAGAGTTCTCTCCAGATCCACAGTTTGAAAGCATCATTCTTCAGTAGGGATGTTGTCAGCCTTCTTCATGGTCCAACTCTCAAAGCCATACATGACTACTGGAAAAACCACAGCTTTGACTATATGACATTTGTCAGCAAAGTGATGTCTCTGCTTTTTAATACACTGTCTAAATTTGTCATAGTTTTCCTTCCAAGGGGCAAGTGTCTTTTAATTTCATGGCTGCAGTTATGTCTGAAGTGATTTTGGAGCACAAGAAAACAAAGTCTATCACTGTTTCCATTTTTTCCCCCCATGTATTTGCCATGATATGATGGGATCAGATGTCATGATCTTCATTTTTTGAATGTTGGGTTTTAAGGTAGCTTTTGCAGTCTCCTCTTTCACCTTCATCAAGAAGCTCTTTAGTTCCTTTGTTTTCTGCCACTAGTGTGGTGTCATCAGTATATCTGAATTTTTTAAAATATAAATTTATTTATTTTAATTGGAGGCTAATAACTTTAAAATATTGTATTGGTTTTGCCATA
>NW_011491346.1:5403-5927 GCF_000754665.1 Bison bison bison | reverse complement strand
CTGCAAACAGTGAGAGTTTTACTTCTTCTTTTTCAATTTGGATTCCTTTTATTTCTTTTTCTGCTCTGACTGCTGTGGCCAAAACTTCCAAAACTATGTTGAATAGTAGTCGTGAAAGTGGACACCCTTTTCTTGTTCCTGACTTCAGAGGAAATGCTTTCAATTTTTCACCATTGAGGATAACGTTTGCTGTTAGTTTGTCATATATAGCTTTTATCATGTTGAGGTATGTTCCTTCTATTGCTGCTTTCTGGGGAGTTATCATAAATGTATGCTGAAATTTGTCAAAGCCTATCTCTGCATCTATTGAGAAAATCATATGAATTTTACTTATCAATTTGTTAATGTGGTGTATTACATTGATTGATTTATGGATATTGAAGAATCCTTGCATCCTTGGGATAAAGCCCACTTGGTCATGGTGTATTATCTTTTAAATGTGTTGTTGGATTCTGATTGCTAAAATTTTGTTAAGGATTTTTGCATCTATGATCATCAATGATATTGGCCGGTAATTTTCTATT
>NW_011491346.1:3524-5164 GCF_000754665.1 Bison bison bison | reverse complement strand
GTCTGGTTTTGGTATTAGGGTGACCGTGGCCTCACAGAATGAGTTTGGAAGTTTACTTTCCTCTGCAATTTTCTGGAAGAGTTTGACTAGGATAAGTGTTCAGTTCAATTCAGTATCTCAGTCGTGTCGAAATCTTTGCAACCCCATGAATCACAGCACGCCAGGCTTCCCTATCCATCACCAACTCCCAGAGTTCACCCAGACTCACTTCCATCGAGTCAGTGATGTCATCCAGCCATCTCACCCTCTGTCGTCCCCTTCTCCTCCTGCCCCCAATCCCTCCCAGCTCAGAGTTTTTTCCAATGAGTGAACTCTTCACATGAGGTGGCCAAAGTACTGGAGTTTCAGCTTTAGCATCATTCCATCCAAAGAAATCCCAAGGCTGATCTCCTTCAGAATGGACTGGTTGGATCTCCTTGCAGTCCAAGGGACCCTCAAGAGTTTTCTACAACACCACAGTTCAAAAGCATCAATTCTTCGGCGATCAGCTTTCTTCACAGTCCAACTCTCGCATCCATACATGGTGACTGGAAAAACCATAGCCTTGACTAGACGGACTTTTGTTGGCAAAGTAATGTCTCTGCTTTTCAATATGCTCTCTAGGTTGGTCATAACTTTTCTTGCAAGGAGTAAGTGTCTTAATTTAATGGGTGCAGTCACCACCTGCAGTGATTTTGGAGCCCCAAAAAATAAAGGCTGACTCTCTTTCCACTCTTTCCCCATCTATTTGCCTTGACATTATAGGACAAGATGCCATGATCTTCGTTTTCAGATGTTGAGCTTTTAGCCACCTTTTTCACTCTCCACTTTCACTTTCATCAAGAGGCATTTTAGTTCCTCTTCACTTTCTGCCATAAGGATGGTGTCATCTGCATATCTGAGATTATTGATATTTATCCCGGCAATCTTGATTCCAGCTTGTGCTTCTTCCAGCCCAGCATTTCTCATGATGTACTCTGCATACAAGTTAAACAAGCAGGGTGACAATATACAGCCTTGACGTGCTCCATTTCCTATTTGGAACCAGTCTGTTTTTCCATGTCCAGTTGTAACTGTTGCTTCCTGACCTGCACATGGATTTCTCAAGAGGCAGGTAAGGTGGTCTGGTATTCCCTTCACTTGAAGAATTTTCCACAGTTTATTGTGATCCACACAGTCAAAGACTTTGGCATAGTCAATAAAGCAGAAATATATGTTTTTCTGGAACTCTCTTTCTTTTTCCATGATCCAGCAGATGTTGGCAATTTGATCTCTGGTTCCTCTGCCTTTTCTAAAATGACCTTGAACATCTGGAAGTTCACGGTTCACGTATTGGTGAAGCCTGGCTTGGAGAATTTTGAGCATTACTTTACTGGCATGTGAGATGAGTGCAATTGTGTGGTAGTTTGAGCATTCTTTGGAATTGCCTTTCTTTGGGATTGCAATGAAAACTGACCTTTTCCAGTCCTGTGGCCACTGCTGAGTTTTCCAAATTTGCTGGCATATTGAGTGTAGTGCTTTCACAGCATCATCTTTCAGGATTTGAAATAACTCAAGTGGAGTTCCATCACCTCTACTAGCTTTGTTCGTAGTGATGCTTTAGAAGCCCCACTTGACTTCACATTCCAGGATATCTGGTTCTAGGTGAGTGATCACACCAT
>NW_011491346.1:0-531 GCF_000754665.1 Bison bison bison | reverse complement strand
AAAAAGAGGTTACTGACTAAAGAGGTTACTGTTATACATTATAGCATGAATGGTAAATGCTTCTTGCAACTAATTTAATGTCACTAAAATAATCTATTTTGTCTCATAAGAAATAATAAAGAGGGCTTTTATTAAAAGCTTATTAACATCTCTCTACCTAAAGATAAGCACATTCATTTATTTATGGTTTGAATGTTTCTACATTATGGTAGTTTGCATGAGTTTTCACTCCCTTGCTTCTTTGTTAAATGCTCTTAATTTTATTTTTTTTAATTTTTTCTAATTTTATTTTATTATTAAACTTTACATAATTGTATTAGTTTTGCCAAATATCAAAATGAATCCGCCACAGGTATACATGTGTTCCCCATCCCGAGCCTTCCTCCCTCCTCCCTCCCCCCTCCCCCATACCATCCCTCTGGGCCGTCCCAGTACACCAGCCCCAAGCATCCAGCATCGTGCATCGAACCTGGACTGGCAACTCGTTTCCTACATGATATTTTACATGTTTCATTGCCATTCTCCCAAATC
>NW_011491345.1:140774-140980 GCF_000754665.1 Bison bison bison | reverse complement strand
TAAAGCCCACTTGACATTAAGAAGAGGTGACAAGAATACACAGAAGAACTATACAAAAAAGATCTTCATGACCCAGATAACCACAGTGATATGGTTACTAACCTAGAGCCAGACATCCTAGAATGTAAAGTCAAGTGGGCTTTAGGAAGCATCACTATGAACAAAGCTAGTGGAGGTGATGGAATTCCAGTTGAGCTATTTCAAAT
>NW_011491345.1:140255-140674 GCF_000754665.1 Bison bison bison | reverse complement strand
GGAGTACGTCAAGGCTGTATATTGTCACCCTGCTTGTTTAACTTATATTCAGAGTACATCATGAGAAACGCTGGGCTGGATGAAGCACAAGCTAGAATCAAGATTGCTGAGAGAAATATCAATAACCTCAGATATGCAGATGACACCACACTTATGGAAGAAAGCAAAGAACTAAACAGCCTCTTGATGAAAGTGCAAAAGGAGAGTAAAAAAGTTGGCTTAAAACTCAGCATTCAGAAAACTAAGATCATGGCATCCAGTCCCGTCCCTTAATGGCAAATAGATGGGAAAACAATGGAAACAATGGGATACTTTATTTTTTTGGGGGGGGGGCTCCAAAATATCTGCAGGTGGTGACTGTAGCCATGAAATTAAAAGATATTTACTCCTTGG
Source organism: Bison bison bison (assembly GCF_000754665.1). Lineage (NCBI taxonomy): Eukaryota > Metazoa > Chordata > Mammalia > Artiodactyla > Bovidae > Bison > Bison bison. Next base: position 140,281 of record NW_011491345.1, on the reverse strand, counting down.
GAGAAAAGTTATGACCAACCTAGACA
>NW_011491345.1:138976-140045 GCF_000754665.1 Bison bison bison | reverse complement strand
AGTGGGCTTTAGGAAGCATCACTATGAACAAAGCTAGTGGAGGTGATGGAATTCCAGTTGAGCTATTTCAAATCCTAAAAGCTGGTGCTGTGAAAGAGCTGCACTCAAAATGCCAGTAAATTTAGAAAACTCACAATGGACACAGGACTGGAAAAGGTGAGTTTTCATTCCATTCCCCATAAAAGGCAATGCCAAAGAATGTTCAAACTGCTACGCAATTGCACTCATCTCACATACTAGCAAAGTAGTGTTCAAAATTCTCTAAATCAGGCTTCAAAAGTACGTGAAATGGGAACTTTCAGATGTTCAAGCTGTATTTAGAAAAGGCAGAGGAACTAGAGATCAAATTGCCAACATCCATTGGATCATTGAAAAAGCAAGAGAGTTCCAATAAAACATCTACTTCTGCTTTAGTGATTACACCAAAGCCTTTGACTGTGTGGATCACAACAAACTGGAAAATTCTTCAAGAGATGAGACTACCAGACTACCATACCTGCCTCTTGAGAAATCTGTATGCAGGTCAAGAAGCAACAGTTAGAACCAGACATGGAAAAATGGACTGGTTCAAAATTGGGAAAGGAGTATGTCAAGGTCTTTTCACCCTGCTTATTGAACTTCTAGGCAGAGTACATCATGAAAATTGCCAGACTGGATGAAGCACAAGCTGGAATCAAGATTGCTGGGAGAAATATCTATAACCTAGCACATGCAGATGACACCACCCTTATGGCAGAAAACAAAGAACTAGAGAGTCTCTTGATGAAGGTGAAAGAGAAGAGTGAAAAAGCTGGTCTAAAACTCAACATTCAGAAAACAAAGATCATGGCTTCTGGTCCCATCACTTCATGGCAAATAGATGGGGAAACAATGGAAACAGTGACAGACCTTAGTTTCTTGGGCTCCAAAATCACTGCAGATGGCGACTGCAGCCATGAAATTAAAAGATGCTTGCTCTGTGTAATGCAAGTTATGACCAACTTGGACAGCATATTAAAGAGCAGAGACATTACTTTGCCAACAAAGGTCTGTCTAGTCAAAGCTATGGTTTTTCCAGGAGTCATGTATG
>NW_011491345.1:134298-137245 GCF_000754665.1 Bison bison bison | reverse complement strand
ACTAATGAATGTCTGTATTCTAGGCTCAATGGTTAAAAGAATGAGTATTCCTTCTTTTATGTTGAGTCTATTTCTTATTAATAGTTTCAATGAGAACACTTCTAATCTAAAGATTGAGGAGATTTACTAGGATAAGTGATTAGGATGATGAAAAATGTGCTTTTTTCACCCTTACAAGAGAGACAACACACTTTTGGAGTTGCTTCCGATAAGAAAACAATTACACTAAACCATTTGGAAAATTTCCAGAAGCTGATATATGAAATACTCCAAATAGAACCAAAGTCCACATCTTCTAACTTGGAGAGAAAAATCACTGATTCTTAGAGTTGATTTCAAAATTTTGTATTACTTGCTTCAAAGATAAAACAAAATTATTGCAAGTCTAAGAGGTCCAAGATGACAAAGAAATTTTATAAGTTTTAAAGCCTATACTCTGTTAATTTTATTACATAATATTAATCCAAAAGTGATTAAGGCAGCTTTTAAAATGAGGTTAAATATTGAAGAAGAGAAGAGAAAAATTGTCTAGGAAAAGAAAGCATAACAGAAATTAGTATTTAGCCAGATTATCTTAAATACAGCTTCAAATGAATATGTTTATTTCAATAATAATAAATAAATGAATAGATGCTTATTACATAAGAAACTGTAAGGTGGTGAGAAGATAGAAAACAATAAAGCAGTTGTCCTCTGAAGGTTGTCACAGAGGGTAGGGAGCAGAAATATCGTCCTTCTCCAAGAGGTCAATTTTCATTGAAACCAGAGGGATTGGAGCCAAGACACAAGACCAGTAGTGTAGATTAGTGCTAATGGGGCTGACAGATGTGTGTTACATCTTCAGGGGTCATTCAAACTGAGTTAGCAAGTAATGGCAGGAAGATCTCACTCACAGAACACAAGCTGGGACCTCTTTATTGACAGACTCATGAGGCAAAATGAAAGTCAAAGAATGACTATCTTTTTTGCTTATAGAAACAAACAAAAAGTTGAAATGTCATTATTCTCATCTTTAGCATTTTTGCTCATCTTTTTGATCCTCAAGCCAACATCTCATGCCTTTCTGTTGCTTTGTCCTGTCTCCTAACTATTGCAAGAATACTTATCTAATCAGTACAGACTGGAATGCATTGTCTCAAAGGATAGAAATCTTCATAGAGTATGCATTGTTGTAAGCAATGACTTTTTATAATGAAATATAATGGAATTAATTTGCTGTAATAAAAGTCTATGTTGCATTTATTATGGACCCAGTATTATTCTAACTACTTTAAAATATTAAGCAACATCCACCCCATGAGTTAAGTAGGAATACATTTCCCATTTAGAGATGAGGAAATTGAATAACTGAAGGGTTAAGTAATTTATTCAAGTTCAAATTGTCCCTAAGTGACAGAGTTGGATTTTGAAGATGGAAGCAGAGATTGGAGTGAAATCAAGAAACACCACCTGGCAGAGACCAAAATCTATTAGAGGTGAGAAACACATTTTCCTCAAGCCTCTTGAGGGAGGGTCATTCTCCCAACACCTTGATTTATTTACTTTCTTTTTTTATTTTTTTAAATTTATTTATTTATTTGGAGGCTAATTACTTTACAATATTGCGGTGGGTTTTGCCACACATTCACATGAATCAGCCATGGATGTACATGTGTTCCCCCATCCTGAAGCCCCTTCCCACCTCCCTCCCATCCCATCCCACAAGGTCATCCCAGTGTACCACCCCTGAGCACCCTGTCTCATGCATTGAACTTGGACTGGCAATCTATTTCACATATGGTAATATACATGTTTCAATGGTATTCTCCCAAATCATCCCAACCTCACCTTTTCCCACAGAGTCCAAAAGTCTGTTCTTTACATTTGTGTCTCTTTTGCTGTCTCACATATAGGGTCATTGTTACCATCTTCCTAAATTCTCTATATATGTGTTAATATACTGTATTGGTGTTTTTCTTTCTGTATATATTGTATTGGTGTTTACTTCACTCTGTATAATAGGCTCCAGTTTCATCCACCTCATTAGAACTGACTCAAATGCATTCTTTTTAATAGCTGAGTAATATTCCACTGTGTATATGTACCACAGCTTTCTTATCCATTCATCTGCCAATAGACATCTAGGTTGCTTCCATGTCCTGGCTACTGTAAACAGTGCTGGAATGAACATTGGGGTACATGTGTCACCTTGATTTAGTACTTCTGGCCTCCAGAACTGTGAGAGGATACATTCCTGTTGTCTCAAACCCTCAAGTTTTGGTCACAGCAACCACAATAAGCAAATATAGAGCAGAAAGCTTATAGAGCAGAAAGCTTTTTCTTTTAATGAAACAATATTAAAAGCAAGAGGCAAGGATTGGAATATTATCAGTGTTCATGTTAAAATGGAATTCAGACATGAATGAGATTAGAATGTATATATGTTGCATTATCAGTGAAAACTTTATTAAGATATACAGATAATTTAAGTGATTTGATTTAGCAAATATCTCACCTCTGTGAGTGGCTATGAAAGAGATAGAGCAGAGAGCACGTGTATATCCTTAAGATTTTCATCAAATCAGATCAGATCACATCAGTCGCTCAGTTGTGTCCGACTCTTTGCGAAGCCATGAATCGCAGCACGGCAGGCCTCCCTGTCCATCACAAACTCCCCGAGTTCACTCAGACTCAAGCCCACGAGTCAGTGAAGCCATCCAGCCATCTTATCCTCTGTCATCCCCTTCTCGTCCTGCCCCCAATCCCTCCCAGCATCAGAGTCTTTTCCAATGAGTCAACTCTTTGCATTAGGTGGCCAAAGTACTGGAGTTTCAACTTTAGCATCATTCCTTCCAAAAAATTCCAGGGCTGATCTCCTTCAGAATGGACTGGTTGGATCTCTTTGCAGTCCAAGGGACTCTCAAGAGTCTTCTCCAACACCACAGTTCAAAAGCATCAATTCTTCGGC
>NW_011491345.1:133614-134198 GCF_000754665.1 Bison bison bison | reverse complement strand
TCGGCGCTCAGCCTTCTTCACAGTCCAACTCTCACATCCATACGTGACCACAGAAAAAACCATAGCCTTGACTAGACGAACCTTTGTTGGCAAAGTAATGTCTCTGCTTTTGAATATGCTGTCTAGGTTGGTCATAACTTTCCTTCCAAGGAGTAAGCGTCTTTTAATTTCATGGCTGCAGTCACCATCTGTAGTGCTTTTGGAGCCCAGAAAAATAAAGTCTGACACTGTTTCCACTGTTTCCCCATCTATTTCCCATGAAGTGGTGGGACCAGATGCCATGATCTTCATTTTCTGAATGTTGAGCTTTAAGCCAACTTTTTCACTCTCCACTTGCACTTTCATCAAGAGGTTTTTGAGTTCCTCTTCACTTTCTGCCATAAGGATGGTGTCATCTGCATATCTGAGGTTATTGATATTTCTCCCGGCAATCTTGATTCCAGTTTGTGTTTCTTCCAGCCCAGCATTTCTCATGATGTACTCTGCATATAAGTTAAATAAACAGGGTGACAATATACAGCCTTGACATACTCCTTTTCCTATTTGGAACCAGTCTGTTGTTCCATGTCCAGTTCTAACTGTTG
>NW_011491345.1:117723-132099 GCF_000754665.1 Bison bison bison | reverse complement strand
AAACCACTTCAGTATTCTTGCCCTGAGAACCCCATGAACAGTATAAAAAGGCAAAATGATAGGATACTGAAAGGGAAACTCCCCAGGTCAGTAGGTACCCAATATGCTACTGGAGATTAGTGGAGAAATAACTCCAGAAAGAATGAAGGGATGGAACCAAAGCAAAAAGAATACCCAGCTGTGGATGTGACTGGTGATAGAAGCAAGGTCCGATGCTGTAAAGAGCAATATTGCATAAGAACCTGGAATGTCAGGTCCATGAATCAAGGCAAATTGGAAGTGGTCAAACAAGAGATGGCAAGAGTGAATGTCAACATTCTAGGAATCAGCGAATTAAAATGGACTGGAATGGGTGAATTTAACTCAGATGACCATTATATCTACTACTGCGGGCAGGAATCCCTTAGAAGAAATGGAGTGGCCATCATGGTCAACAAAAGAATCCGAAATGCAGTACTTGGATGCAATCTCAAAAGCGGCAGAATGATCTCTGTTAATTTCCAAGGCAAACCATTCAATATCACAGTAATCCAAGTCTATGCCCCAACCAGTAACACTGAAGAAGCTGAAGTCGAACGGTTCTATGAAGACCTACAAGACCTTTTAGAACTAACACCCAAGAAAGATGTCCTTTTCATTATAGGGGACTGGAATGCAAAAGTAGGAAGTCAAGAAACAGCTGGAGTAACAGGCAAATTTGGCCTTGGAATACGGAATGAAGCAGAGCAAAGACTAATAGAGTTTTGCCAAGAAAATGCACTGGTCATAACAAACACCCTCTTCCAACAACATAAGAGAAGACTCTATACATGGACCTCACCAGATGGTCAACACTGAAATCAGATTGATTATATTCTTTGCAACCAAAGATGGAGAAGCTCTATACAGTCAGCAAAAACAAGACCAGGAGCTGACTGTGGCTCAGACCATGAACTCCTTATTGCCAAATTCAGACTTAAATTGAAGAAAGTAGGGAAAGCCACTAGACCATTCAGGTATGACCTAATTCAAACCCTAAATCAAATCCCTTATGATTATACAGTGGAAGATTTTCATAGTGTAGTCTAATTTGACAAGAAACATTGATATAATCTGGAGAAGGAAATGACAACCCACTCCAGTATTCTTGCCTAGAGAATCCCATGGACAGAGGCGCCTGGTGGGCTGCCATCTGTGGGGTTGCACAGAGTCAGACATGACTGAAGTGACTGAGCAACAGCAGCAGCATTGATACCATAAGTCTGTTGGAAACATATAACTCTAGTATATACATTTATTGTAATTCATAAAGAGTAATAAAAACATTCTAACAGACCTCTGTAAAGTGCAAAGGTGATTATACTCACTATTTAACTAACAATAACAGCTTCAAGGGGTGAATATAGTTATAATAGTGATTAGAAAAGATGCCAGAAAATTATTTAGCAATTTTCATTCCTTTTTTTCTTTTGAAATTTTGATGTATAGAAACATCACCTTTAAATTTTTTATTACCTCTAAGGGAAAGAGATTATAATTACTATCTATGACAAAATAAACATTGATATTGAAAGGTTTTTATAAATTTCAGACATTTTGTTCATCAAACCAAGGTAGCATTTCCAGGGTGGCTTATTTTAATGGTGAGTCATGTACAAATATTAGGAATAATACTATAAATTTTAAAATCATATGTTCTTTATGATAAAGAAAGATCTTGATAGTGGTATTTTAGACAAATGGAGAAAACCCATTCTTATTTTCAAAGATTGCCTAGGATCCCAAGCTTTATGTGAGCATAGAAGCACAGCTACACTACACTGTGAAATGTAAAGGGAAGAACAAACTGTCCACAATGAGGAAGCCTTCCCATCCTTGCTAAAGGATCCTTAAGTGTTCTTTCTACCCAAAAACTTTTTCTGAATCGAGAAATGTTTCTCATCTTGTCTGTATAAGAGCCAGAGCCTAGAGTCTCTTGAAGTGATGGTTTTCAAAGAAAAAAGCACTAGATATAATAGGAATATTAGGGAATTTCCTAGTGATTTAGTGGTTAGAACTTGGCCCTTTCACTACTGGGGCACAGGTTGAATCCCTGGTTGGGGACTAAGACCCTACAAGCTGTGAGGCACAGTAAAATAAAAAGGGGGGATATTAAAATACACAATGTTAAAGGTTTAATTCCAAATGAATACTTTAATGGAGAATTATAAGGATCAATTTATTTTTCTTTCTAGCACGTAGGACAAAATATGTATCTATTCCACCTTCTCTTTTCACGATCTTTTTGCAAAACATCCAAATACAATGCAGTTCCATGCACTTTTTACCCGTGGAATAAAAGAATTTGATAAACTTTACAAAGATGATTTCTCACAACCAGTTAACAGTGCTATACTTGAAAATTCCAACATGGAACAGCGTAAACCATATTTAGAGCTAGGGAATCTTAGTAGTGGGAAGGACTTGTGATGCATAGTCCATTCTTCCACTCAAAGGAAGACCATTTTTAAAGGTTTTGTGAAGAATGAACCTCAAGTTACAAATATTTCATTGAAGGAGAGCTCATTATGTCACAAGGTCATTTTTAAATTGTTTGACAGCTCTGCTACCATTTGTACAAAGTCCATTCTTTCTTTTTTCTTTAAAGATTTTATTAAGCCAGGTACTTGTTGAACATCATACTGGATTATCTCAAGGCAGCTGTTCTCAGGTGGAGGTTTTTGCCCCACCACCCCACCTATCCCTGCGGAACACTTAGGAATGTCTGGAGACACGTTTGTTACTGCACGGGGAGGAGGATGCTACTGAAATTTAGTGGGGAGAGGTCAGCAATGCTGCAAAAATTCTTACAATAAATGTGGCAACAAAGGATCCAGCCCCAAATTATCAATACTCCCCATCTTGGAAAACTCTGCTTTAAAGGAAAATCAGAGTGCTTCAGTTTTACATGTTTTTGTTGCTGTTCTGTTGCTCAATCATCTCTGACTATTTGCGACCCCATAGATTGCAGCAAGCCAAGGCTTCCCTGTCATTCACTATCTCCCAGAGTTTGCTCAAACTCAGGTCCATTGAATTGCTAATGCCACCCAACCAGCTCATCCGGTGTCACCCCCTTCTCCTGCATTTGGTCTTTCCCAGCATCAGGATCTTTTTCAATGAATTGGCTCTTCCTATCAGGTGGCCAAAATATAAGAGTTTCATTTTCAGCATCAGTCTTTCCAATGAATATTCAGGACTGGTTTCCTTTAGGATTGACTGGTTTGATAAGCTTGCTGTCCAAGGGACTTTCAAGAATCTTTTCCAACACCACAGTTTAAAAGTATCAATTCTTCAGTGCTCAGCCTTCTTTAAGATCCAACTCTTACATCCATCCATACATGATTACTAGAAAAACCATAGCTTTGACTATACAGACCTTTGTCTGCAAAGTAATGTCTTTGCTTTTTAATATGCTGTCTAGGTTTGTCATAGCTTTCCTTCCAAGGAGCAAGTGTCTTTTTATTTCATGACTGCAGTTCCTGTCCACAGTGATTTTGGAGCCCAAGACAATAAAGTCTGTCACTGTTTCTATTTTTTCCCTCATCTATTTGCCATGAAGAGATGAAACTGGATGCGATGCCATCACCTTAGATTTTTAATGTTGAGTGTAAACCAGCTTTTTCACTCTCCTTTTTCACCTTCGTCAAGAGACTCTAAAGAGTTCCTCTTCACTTTCTGCCATTTGGGTGGTGTCATCTGCATTTCACTTTCTGCCATTTGGGTGGTGTCTTCTGCATATCTAAGGTTACTGATATTTCTCCCAGCAATCTTGATTCTAGCTTGTGCTTTCCCACCCTGGCGTTTTGCATGATGTAGTCTGCATAGAAGTTCAATAAGCAGGGTGACAAGACCTTGACGTACTCCTTTCCCAATTTTGAACCAATCCATTTTCCCATGTCCAGTTCTAACTGTTGCTTCTTGACCTGCATACAGGTTTTTCAGGAGGCAGGTAAGATAGTCTGGTATTCCCATCTCTTGAAGAATTTTCCATACTTTGTTTTGATCTACTTAATCAAAGTATTTAGCATAGTCAGTGAAGCAGAAATAGATGTTTCCATGGAATTTCCTTGCTTTTTCTATGATCCAAAGGATGTTGGCAGTTTGATCTCTGGTTCCTCTGCTTTTTCTAAATTCAGCTTGTACATCTGGAAGTTCTTGGTTGCACACTGTTGAAGCCTAGCTTGGAGGATTTTGTCCATTACCAGGCTAGCATGTGAAATGAGAGCAATTTTCTGGTAATTTGAACATTCTATGGCATTGTCCCTTTTTGATATTGGAATAAAAACTGCCCTTTTCTAGTCCTGTGGCCACTGCTGAGTTTTCCAAATTTGTTGACATATTGAGTGCAACACTTTAACAACATCATTTTTAGTATTTTTAAATAACTCAGTTGGAATTCCATCACCTTCACTAGCTTTGCTTCCATATTTTGTTGTGATCTACTTAATCAAAGTCTTTAGCATAGTCAGTGAAGCAGAAATAGATGTTTCCATGGAATTATGCTTTCCATGGAATTAGCAATGCTTACTAAGGCCCACTTGATTTCACACTACAGGATGTCTGGCTCTAGGTGAGTGATCACACCATTGTGCTTATTTAGGTCATTAAAACCTTTTTTATATAGTTCTGTTGTGTATTCTTGCCATCTCTTCTGCTTCTGTTATGTCCATACCATTTCTGTCCTTATTGTGCCCATCTATACATTAAATATTCCCTTGGTATCTCTAATTTTCTTGAAGAGATCCCTAGTCTTTCCCATTCTATTGTTTCCCTCTATTTCTTTGCATTGTTCACTTAAGATGTGTGTGTGTGTGTATGTGTGTGTGTGTGAGTTGCTCAATTCTCTCTGATTCTTTGTGATCCTGTGGACTGTAGCCTACCAGGTTCCTCTGTCCATGGAAATCTCCAGGCAAGAATACTGGAATGGGTTGCCATTTCATCCTCCAGAAGATCTTCCTAACCCAGGGACTGATCCCAGGTCTCTTGCGTTGTAGGCAGATTCTTTCCCATCTGAGTCGCCAGAGTCATCTGTATCTTTCTATATGTATCTTTGTGAGCACGCTAAATGTAAGACTCTTTGAGACTCTATGGACTGTAGCTTGCCAGGTTTCTCTGTTCATGGATTCCTCTAGGCAAGAATACTGGGGCAGGTTGCCATGCCCTCCTCCAGGGAATCTTCCCAAGCCAGGGATTGAATCCATATCTTATGATATCTATCTACATCTAAATACTTTTCCCTTAAAGATTATTATAAATTATTGAGTATAGTCTCCCATGCTATACAGTGTATCCTTGTTGGTCATCTACTTTTATATATAGTAGTCTGTATATATTAATACCAAACTCCCCCTAATTTACCCCTCCCCCACCTCTGTCCCCTTTGGTAACCATAAGTTTGTTTTCTATGTCTGTGGGTTTATTTCTGTTTTGTAAATAAGTTCATCTGTATCTTTTTTAAGATTCAATTTACTAACAATATCATATGATATTTATCTCTTTCTGACATACTTCACATATGGCAATCTCTAGGTCCATCCATGTTGTTGCAAATGGCATTATTTCATTCCTTTTTTATGGCTAAGTAATATTTCATTGTATGCATATATCATCACATCTTTTTCATCCTTTCATCTGTTGATGAACATTTAGGTTGCCTCCAGGTCTTGGCTATTGTAAATAGCACTGCATTAACATTGGGGTGAATGTATCTTTTCAAATTATAAATTTCTTGTGATATATGACCAGGAGTAGGATGGCAGGATCAGAGAGTAGCTGTATTTTTAGTTTTTTTAAGGGAAACTTCCTGCTGTTCTACATAATGACTGCACCAATTTGCATTCCCACCAACAGTGTAGAAGGGTTCCTTTTTATCCACACCCTCTCCACCATTTATTATTTAAAGACATTTTGTTGATGGTCATTATGACTAATGTGAGGTGATATATCATTGAAGTTTTGTTTTGCATTTCTCTAAGAATTATCAATGTTGAAAAAAAAAAGAATTATCAATGTTGAATATTTTTCATGTGTCTGTTGGCCATCTGTATCTTCTTTGGAGAAATGTCTTTATATCTTCTGCCCATTTTTTATTTTATTTTATTTTATTTTTTTAGTTACAAAGACTATTGGCATATTTTGGAAATGAATCCCTTATCTGTTGCATGATTTGCAGATATTTTTTCGTATTCTAAAAGCTGTCACTTAGTTTATGGTGTCCTTTGCTATGCAAAAGCTTTTCTGTTTAATTAGGTCACATTTTTTCATTTTTGTTTTTATTTATATTACTCCAGGAGACGAGTAAAAAAAAAATTGCCATGATGCTTAACTTTTTAAGAAATGATCAAATTGTTTCCCACAGCAATTGGACCATTTTAAATCCCCCCCTAGCAATGTACTGGGATTTCAGTGTTTTCATCAACAGTTGTTATTTTTATACCAACATTTGTCATTTTTAATTAAAAATGTATATAGCCATTGTAGTAGGTATAAATTGGTACCTCAGAGTGGTTTTGATTTGCATTCCACTAATGCCTAATGAAGTGAGCATCTCTTCGTGTATTTACTGATCATCTTTGGAGACATGTCTATTCAAGTCCTTCACCTGTTTTGAAATTGAGTTGTCTTTTGATGTTCTTTCTCCTTGTACACAGAGTCAAAAGCTTCCTCAAATTAATTTTCATTCATTAATCATAAGGCTACTTCCTTGAAAGAAGATAAAATCCTTTGATCTTAATAGTTATTAAATGTGGTTTCTTGAACAATTCTGGCAGGACTTATTTTACCTTCTCAAGAGAATTAAGAAAAAAGTTAAAAGTGCAAGGATTTTATTTTCTGTAAGATTTTAGGTAGATTGTTCAAGGGATACTATTATTTCTGAATTGGAGAAAGAGTATTTGTAAATACATTGGTAGGCAAACAATGATATCTCTAATAATGAGGTTAATTAGATGTCTAAAATAGTTCAGAAATTATTTTGAAACTGTTTTTAAACAATTCAAACCTAGGAATAAACTTATATTAATTGTCAGAGTTAGTAGGTTAATTTAATTACATTCAGATTGGGTATGATTAACAAGTCAAAAAACTAAATTTAATCATTGGAAAAATTAAAAGAATAAGTTTTTCTAGAACCCCCCTTCAAATTAGTTATACTGGTAATTTGTTTTGTATACGTAAATTCAATATTTAAAAAGTAACTTGGACACACAAAAAATAAGGAAAATAAACAATTTATTCAGAAACGAAGATCACAGCATCTGGTCCCATCACTTCATGGGAAATAGATGGGGAAACAGTGGAAATAGTGTCAGACTTTATTTTTGGGGGCTCCAGAATCACTGCAGATGGTGACTGCAGCCATGAAATTAAAAGACACTTACTCCTTGGAAGGAAAGTTAGGACCAACCTAGATAGCATATTCAAAAGCAGAGACATTACTTTGCCAACAAAGGTCCATCTAGTCAAGGCTATGGTTTTTTCAGTGGTCATGTATGGATGTGAGAGTTGGACTGTGAAGAAGGCTGAGCACCAAAGAATTGATGCTTTTGAACTGTGGTGTTGGAGAAGACTCTTGAGAGTCCCTTGGACTGCAAGGAGATCCAACCAGTCCATTCTGAAGGAGATCAGCCCTGGGATTTCTTTGGAAAGAATGATGCTAAAGCTGAAATTCCAATACTTTGGCCACCTCATGCGAAGAGTTGACTCATTGGGAAACACTCTGATGCTGGGAGGGATTGGGGGCAGGAGGAGAAGGGGACGACAGAGGATGAGATGGCTGGATGGCATTGCTGACTCCATGGACGTGAGTCTGGGTGAACTCCGGGAGTTGGTGATGGACAGGGAGGCCTGGCGTTCTGCGATTCATGGGGTCAAAAAGAGTTGGACACGACTCAGTGACTGAACTGAACTGAACTGAACTGAAACACAAATGAGAATGGAATATACATATATTTGTGAATTGAACCAACCTTTTAATATGTACAGATAATCTAAATGATTTGGCCTTAATAGTCAGCTGTTGAGTGACTGAGAAAAAAGTTTTTAAAAACCAATAATATTCTTCCTCTTGAATGTTTTCATGATTCACTCTGATTCATAATGGACGTTGATTTAATGATTATACAATCTAAAAAATGGAATTAAAATTGTTCTAGATTCCTAACAGATTGTCATTGATCATGCCTGAATTTTGTAATGGCCCAAATTAAATGTTTGGTCAGTTCCTGGATCCAATTAAGTGTTAAACAGCAGCAGCAACAACAACAATAACATTGAAGAGAGAATGATTGGGGGCATTATGAAGTATTGATATTACTAACACCATCATTATAACTACCCCTAATTACTAATGATTACTAATTAATACTTACTAAATGCTAAAGATCAAGCGTTTTTTATATTAACTCTCAACAACCTCCAGAAGTAGTTATCTTACAGTAGCTTACAGTATTATAAGTATTACTGTATTTATTATACTGTAAGTGTTATCTTACAGTATCCATTTTACAGGCAAAGGAATGGAAGCACATAATTTCAAGTGATTTGCTGAAGCTCACAAGAAACAGAACGAGGAATGTGGTCCCAGGTAGTGTGGCCCTGAATATGTAAATTTAACTCCCATGCCAGTGGTCCCAAAACTTGTCTCCACATTGGCATCACTTGGTCTTACAAATCTGGGGCTAAACCCCAGACCAATTAACTCCCAGGCTCTGGGTAGAACACAGGTTTATGCAGTTTCTGAAGTAACCCATGTGATTTCAGACAAATTTGGGAATCTTGGGTTGCCTTAAACTGCAGAGGTCAAAGAAACCAGTTATTGAGCCAGGAAACCCACAACTGAAGCATTAAGAAGAAGGGATAATCTTAAATATACAGTGAACTACAAGCACACACAGCATTCTTATACTCCTAAAGCAACAAAAGAATTTAAGCTGCAACAAGATGAAATTGGGTAGTTTTACTGTTGTTATCCTGCTCATCAAAGCAATAAGAAGTGATGAGCTTTTTAAAGAAAAAGATATCTACTCTTTATTTGGAATAAAAGTGGTGAAAGTGAAGTCACTCAGTCATGTCTGACTCTTTGCGACCCCATTGACTGTAGCCTATCAGGCTCCTCCGTCCATGGGGTTTTCCAGGCAAGAGTGCTGGAATGGTTGCAATTTCCTTCTCCAGGGGATCTTCCCAACCCAGGAATTGAATCCGGGTCTCCTGCATTGCAGGCAGATGCTTTACCATCTGAGCCACTAGGAAATCTATTTAATTGGAATAAAAGTGGTAGTATGTTTAGAAATAGAGGCCTAGGAAAACAATTTAAAGCTTTTTTACCAGGTCTCTGAATTTCAATATGTAATTCCAGTTTTTGATATTCTCTAAAACTAGGTAGGTAAAAACCTGATTCCAATATTTAATATATCTAAAATATTAATTTTATTCTTTTTTTTTCAAACAAATGGAAATAGAACACATATTGCATGGATTCCTACTGTACAAATCAGTAAGTCAGAAAAATGAACATCAACTGTAAACGCAAAAACATGTATGATAACCACTTTTGTTTCCCTCCTTATGGGGAACCCGAACCCTAATCGTCCTGTGTACCGTACATTACAGAAAGGGAAGAAGCTGGGACTAATGAGAGAGCTAGAAATATCGGAATATGTGAATTGGGCTGGTCACTTATGTTTCTGGAGTTTCAGTTTATTCATCTCAAACATCAGTAGACTTTTACTCTAGAGTTTTGGGTAATGAATATTTTAAGCTGTGTACATTATGTATAGTCTCTATTTCACACTCTTCTCCTTCCTTCTCTTCCTTCAGTCAGTTCAGTTCAGTTCAGTCACTCAGTTGTGTCTGACTCTTTGCGACCCCATGAATAGCAGCACGCCAGGCCTTCCTGTCCATCACCAACTCCTGGAGTTCACTCAGACTCACGTCCATCGAGTCAGTGATGCCATCCAGCCATCTCATCCTCTGTCGTCCCCTTCTCCTCCTGCTCCCAATCCCTCCCAGCATCAGAGTCTTTTCCAATGAGTCAACTCTTCTCATGAGGTGGCCAAAGTACTGCAGTTTCAGCTTTAGCATCATTCCTTCCAAAAAAATCCCAGGGCTGATCTCCTTCAGAATGGACTGGTTGGATCTCCTTGCAGTCCAAGGGACTCTCAAGAGTCTTCTCCAACACCACAGTTTAAAAGCATCAATTCTTCGGTGCTCAGCCTTCTTCACAGTCCAACTCTCACATCCATACATGACCACAGGAAAAACCATAGCTTTGACTAGATCGACCTTTGTTATCAAAGTAACATCTCTGCTTTTTAATATGTTGTCTAGATTGGTCATAGCTTTTCTTCCAAGAAGCAAGCATCCTTTAATTTCATGGCTGCAGTCACCACCTGCAGTGATTTTGGAGTCCAAGAAAAGTCTGTCACTGTTTCCATTGTTTCCCCATCTATGTGCTACGAAGTGATGGGACTGGATGCCATGATTTTTGTTTTTTGAATGTTGAGTTTTAAGCCAGTTTTTTTACACTCCTCTTTCATTTTCATCAAGAGGCTTTTTAGTGCCTCTTCACTTTCTGCCATAAGAATGATATCATCTGCATATCTGAGATTATTGATATTTCTCCTGGTTATCTTGATTCCAGCTTGTGCTTCATCCAGGCCAGCATTTCACATTATATACTCTGCATATAAGTTAAATAAGCTGGATGACAATACACAACCTTGACGTACTTCTTTCCAAATTTGGAACCAGTCTGTTTTTCCATGTCTGGTTCTAACTGTTGCTTCTTTATCTGCTTACAGATTTCTCTGGAGAAAGGTTAGGTGGTCTGGTATTCCCAATACTTGAAGAATTTTCCACAGTTTCTTGTGATCTACACAGTCTAAGCCTTTGGGGTAATCAATAAAGCAGAAGTAGATGTTTTTCTGGAACTCTTGCTTTTTCAATGATCCAACAGATATTGGAAATCTGATCTCTGATTCCTCTGTCTTTTCTAAATCCAGCTTGAACATCTGGAAGTTCCTGGTTCATGTACTGTTGAAAAGCCTGGCTTGGAAAATTTTGAGCATTACTTTGCTAGTATGTGAGATGAGTGCAATTGTACCGTAGTTTGAGCATTCTTTGGCATTGTCCTTCTTTAGAATTGGAATGAAAACTGACCTTTTCTAGTCCTGTGGCCACTGCTGAGTTTTCCAGATTTGCTGGCATATTGAGTGCAGCACTTTCATAGTGTCATCTTTTAGGATTTGAAATAGCTCAAGTGAAATCCCATCACCTCCACTAGCTTTGTTCATAGTGATGCTTCCTAAGGCCCATTTGACTTTGCATTCCAGGATGTCTAGCTCAGGCTGGGTGATCACACTATCATGGTTATCTGGGTCATGAAGATCTTTTAGTGTATAGTTCTTCTGTGTAAATACACAGAAGACATATTTAGGAAGGTGCAAAACACTTTACCTTCATCATCTCTTTTAGTCTATTATGTAATAATTATCATCTACATTCTGCAGATGAAGATACTTCTGTTAATTAACTTGCCTAAAACTACACAGAAGGTTTTGGCAAAGTTAGGACTTGAAACTCATGTCAATTAATCTCAAAGATGCTTTCAATTCTTCTCAATAACTAGGATTCATAATGCAAAAGGAAGAGAATATTTGTGATGTTAGGTAAGATAAAACATTATATTTTAGAAATTTGGAGCCTGAGATGGCTATGGAATACAGTTAGATTTCATAATAGGAAATTAATTTATTAGAATTTTAAGGTTCAGGTTTATACTGCCCTCCGTATTGTATTTTAGCTTGATGGATTTTACATTGATGATGATGGCAAATATTTATATATATGTCAAAACCTAAGAAGACCAATGAGAATGCAAGCATGATATAAAACTTATTGAGAAGTGGACTATGGAAAAACATTCTCTTAACTTTCTCATTAGTTGTTTTTGACCATATTACAATTAACACTTCAGTACCCTTCACTGGGTAGCAACTAAAATAGCAATTTAGTTTTTATTCAACCACATTTACTAGAAAAGTAGAACTGAATTAAATGCAATCTAGAAAACAAATAGTGAAAAAAATTTCATGAATATTAATTGAAAAGCAGACAAATGTGATGCATTGGAGATTGTATCACAAAGTGTACAATTCATTCTTTTGTGGAATTGCTATTTCCAAACAAGATAGATTACTTTAGTCACTTTAAAAAATGTAAATGTGAAGCATGCATGGAAAAAAGATAGTCTTATATTATGAGCAATATGATAGATTTCTTCATAAAGGAATATGGTTTTGAATAAAGTACTCCCTTTGGCTTCATCTTAATAAAATCATATTCAATGAATATGAATCATTAGTGAATATAAAGCAGTGAACATGCATACATATTCAGATGAGATTGTAGGTTGCTCTGGATTTGCTAGAAATTCCCATCTGTCATTATTTTGTTTTTTTAACTTTGTCCTAAAAATACTTAATAGGGCACACATAGTCACTGTAAATTGTATGCCTGCTTAAAAATACATCAGGATTTAATTTATTGAATGATATTTAATTAGTTGAGATGAGCTGAAATGTGGCATTTCATTTTCTAAAACTGTGTGGGAACATTAATCATATAGATACTTAAATCATAATTTATGTACTGAGTAAAGTTTCAATTTGTCTGTATGAAACTGAGTAAACACCCAAAGTGAAACAAAATTCATTTTAGATCAAATTGACTTTTTTCTGATCAGTGATGGTTTATATCACCATGCAAGATTAATTAAAGGCAATTTCTTTGTTTCCTCAATTTTATTAAGTGATACAAGACTCTTATTCATGGAACCATTTTTAAAACGTAGAGCATTTTTAGTAGTTTGATTAATTTACTTTATTTTTCCTGATTTTCAAATACCTGACGGACAAATGAAGAACTCCATAAATCAGTTGGTCACTTTAATCTATACAAAATTAAATTTTTAGTAGACTGTTCATTCATCTGTATTGAATTCTTACTTTGAGTATTATTTACTTTATATCAATATTATTGTGATAGTTACTAAAGAAGAAAGCTAAACTCTTTTGGACAGGAGTCTAATACTCAGTAGAGACGACAGTTCATGCTATATCATTCCTGGATCATTGGGAGTTTGGGAAAATAGCAAACTGTTCTTTGTTACTCCGATAGCAATCACAAAATCTATTAAGTTGTTTCTGGCAGGAACCACAATTAGTTGTGATATTGGTGGTGAGACAAATTAGAATACATTTAAAAAGAGCAAAATCTCTTAAAGATCAACTGGAGAAAGACTCAGTTAAGTTTAGTTCAGTTGCTCAGTTGTGTCCAACTCTTTGTGACCCCATGAATTGCAGCACGCCAGGCCTCGCTGTCCATCATCAACTCCTGGAGTTCAGTCAGACTCATGTCCATCAAGTCAGTGATACCATCCAGCCATCTCATCCTCTGTTGTCCCCTTCTCGTCCTGCCCACAATCCCTCCCAGCATCAGAGTCTTTTCCAATGAGTCAACTCTTTGCATGAGGTGGCCAAAGTACTGGAGTTTCAGCTTTAGCATCATTCCTTCCAAAGAATCCCAGGGCTGATCTCCTTCAGAATAGACTCTTGGATCTCCTTGAAGTCCAAGGGAGTCTTAAGAGACAGAGATGTATAGAACAGTCTTATGGATTCTGGGGGAGAGGGAGAGGGTGGGATGATTTGGGAGAATGGCATTGAAACATGTGTAATATCATATGTGAAATGAATCACCAGTCCAGGTTCAATGCATGATACTGGATGCTTGGGGCTGGTGCACTGAGATGACCCAGAGGGATGGTACGGGGAGGGAGAAGGGAGGAGGCTTCAGGATGGGGAACACGTGTATACCTGTGGCGGATTCATGTTGATGTATGGCGAAACCAATACAATATTGTAAAGTAATTAACCTCCAACTAAAATAAATAAATTTATTTTAAAAAAAGGGTCTTCTCCAACACCACAGTTCAAAAGCATCAATTCTTCAGTGCTCAGCTTTCTTCATGGTCCAACTCTCACATCCATACATGACCACTGGAAAAACCATAGCCTTGACTAGACGGACCTTTGTTGACAAAGTAATGTCTCTGCTTTTCAATATGCTACCTAGGTTGGTCATAGCTTTTCTTCCAAGGAGTAAGTGTCTTTTAATTTCATGGCTGCAGTCACCATCTGCAGTGATTTTGGAGCCCCCAAAAATAAAGTCTGATACTGTTTCCACTGTTTCCCTATCTATTTCCCATGAAGTGATGGGACCAGATGCCATGATCTTCATTTTCTGAATGTTGAGTTTTAAGCCAACTTTTTCACTCTCCACTTTCACTTTCATCAAGAGGCT
>NW_011491345.1:117276-117623 GCF_000754665.1 Bison bison bison | reverse complement strand
TCCACACAGTCAAAGGCTTTGTCATAGTCAATAAAGCAGAAATAGATGTTTTTCTGGAACTCTCTTGCTATTTCGATGATCCAGCGGATGTTGGCAATTTGGTCTCTGGTGCCTCTGCCTTTTCTAAAACCAGCTTGAACATTAGGAAGTTCACGGTTCACGTATTGCTGAAGCCTGGCTTGGAGAATTTTGAGCATTACTTCACTAGCATGTGAGATGAGTGCAATTGTGCAGTAATTTGAGCATTCTTTGGGATTGCCTTTCTTTGGGATTGGAAAGAAAACTGACCTTTTCCAGTCCTGTGGCCACTGCTGAGTTTTCCAAATTTGCTGGCATATTGAGTACAG
>NW_011491345.1:116819-117176 GCF_000754665.1 Bison bison bison | reverse complement strand
CCATGAAGTGATGGGACCAGATGCCATGATCTTCATTTTCTGAATGTTGAGTTTTAAGCCAACTTTTTCACTCTCCACTTTCACTTTCATCAAGAGGCTTCACTTTCTGCCATAAAGGTGGTATCATCTACATATCTGAGGTTATTTATGTTTCTCCCAGAAATCTTGATTCCATCTTGTGCTTCGTCCAGCCCAGAGTTTCTCATGATGAACTCTGCATATAAGTTAAATAAGCAGTGTGACAATATACAGCCTTGATGTACTCCTTTTCCTATTTGGAACCAGTCTGTTGTTCCATGTCCAGTTCTAACTGTTTCTTCCTGACCTAGATACAGGTTTCTCAAGAGGCAGGTCAGG
>NW_011491345.1:105164-116719 GCF_000754665.1 Bison bison bison | reverse complement strand
CAGGCCTCTGCCTTTTCTAAAACCAGCTTGAACATTAGGAAGTTCACGGTTCACGTATTGCTGAAGCCTGGCTTGGAGAATTTTGAGCATTACTTTACTAGCATGTGAGATGAGTGCAATTGTGCAGTAATTTGAGCATTCTTTGGGATTGCCTTTCTTTGGGATTGGAAAGAAAACTGACCTTTTCCAGTCCTGTGGCCACTGCTGAGTTTTCCAAATTTGCTGGCATATTGAGTACAGCACTTTCACAGCATCATTTTTCAGGATGTGAAACAGCTCAACTGGAATTCCATCACCTCCACTAGCTTTGTTCATAGTGATGCTTTCTAAGGCCCGCTTGACTTCACATTCTTATATGTTCTCTTAATTTGATATGCAGGCTTTGGTTGAATAATTTATTTAGGATTCTCTTATGCAAGGAGTAATCTGTACCCTGTCTGACATTTGGGAAGTATTTGTCAGCTTTTCTTTTCTTTTTTTTTTTCAGTTAAAAATGTTGATTATTTATTACTTACATATTAGGATTATTGTCATTTCATAATATTACTGAAGATGGAAGTTTCTTCTTTTTTTTATAGATATAGATTGAATTTTGGAATAATAATAAAAAAGTATTAAATCCCAGGGATTGAACCTGTGTCTCCTGCATTCCAGGTGGATTCTATACCATCTGAGCCACTAGGGAAATCCATAGAGTTTTGGAATGGTAAACAAAAATTATTAAATTCGTCCTATTAGTTTAGTGGTATTTATGGAATATTCATAAGATAAAATGGTGTTTGATACAGTTTTTTTTTTAATCAAATAATTATGTGCATATAGTTAATACTACTATACTGTATACTTAATAAGTGTTAAGATGGTAAATTGTACATGTTTTTTAATCACAAAAAAGCCATGATTTATGTTGTTTACATTAGTACAGATAACTTGTGCTGTGCTACGTGTGCTAAGTCCCTTCAGTCATGTCTGAGTCTTTGCGACCCCATTGACTGTAGCCTGCCAGGCTCTTCTATCCATGAGATTCTCTAGGCAAGAATACTGCAGTGGGTTGCTATGCCCTCCTAAGAAATAACTTACTCAGTAGTTTTTGATTGGCTTGATACTTCACTTGTTTATAATCTTAAGCAGTATATTAGAATAAGCTGTCAGATGCTTTAGTTTATCTTTTGGTAACTAACCCCAAACATACAATTTTACCTGAAAAAGTAGCTTAAATCTAATTGTGCAATGAATACCTAAAACATAATGGAATCTCTCTCCTCTCTGCTTCCTCCTTTAGGCCCTCTTTCTAGTGAATGTGAAAGTGTTAGTTGCTAACTTGTGCCCAATTCTTTGGAACCCCATGGACTGTAGCTCACTAGACCCCTCTGTCCATAGACTTCTCCAAGGAAGAATATTGGAGGGGTTGCTGAAGAAAGAATTCATAGGACCTGGACTCCATCTTAGGCCTATTCATGCTGATCATGCTCGGCCACCTTTCCAATGGACTCTGAACTCTGTGTTTAGTGCCTATGAAAACAACAACAGAAGGATAAGACCACCTCCAGACAGGGGAGCCTTGAAGATCATATCTAGGTTACTCATCACTTAGGAGAAAACATACACTAATCACCCCTTCCTCCAGACAGGCCATAAATTTTTCTGTATCTATTGGAGTGTAACCTCAGGTTTATTGATTATTGGCTAATTGTTTGACTGTTTGAACACATGAGCACATAGCACGTGAATGATGGGGTTATTGGGATTGTGTTTTCCTTGGTTTATGTAAGTCTCCAGGAATTTGGAGTGGTGGGTTCAGACACATACACATGGGATATAAAAGATTTTCACAAATGCTGGTTGGAGTCCTTGGCTAAGAGGAGACTTTGCCTTGGGCTCGCCAGTGTAATAAACTGCACTCCACTATCTGCACTGTCCTTCTGAGGGAGTTTGTTTCCTGGAACACATGGCTACAACGTTGCCATTCCCTTCTCCAGGGGATCTTACTGACTCAGGTATCAAACCTGGGTCTCCTGCACTGCAGACATATACTTTACCATCTGAGTCACCAAGGAAGGCCCCCTTGCTAAGATCATACCAAGAGCCCACAGTTGTGGTTAGTTGGGATTAGTTTTGGTTTGGGGCTCATTAAAGGGGGCACTGCCCTTCAAGCTGTTTCTTCATTATTCAACACAAAGACACATAAAATAACATTGCATCTATATATCCAGTTACTCTAAAGTGAAAATATATTAGATTCAACCAAATGAGATTGATAGTATTTGAACATTTTTAAAATAAAAATGTTATTTCATGTTCCAATCTGATAGCCATCACAAGTGCTTTCTATTGGCTGTCTATTTTTAGAACTAAATGAAATAGAAATTATTATCATCTTATAGATGATCTTGAAGTTCAGAAAAGTTAAGTTCTTGTCGATCACTACAAAATTAGGGAAATCTCTGGCTTTGAATTGTGTATTTTCTGACTAACAACAAGGAAAAGAAATCTCCCATTCCTTCTGTTGCCCATGGAGAAGGACCCCTGGGGTCCATGAGTATCATGAGGAGTGAGATGTGAAGTCCTTTGTCCTTGTGTCTCAGCCACTTCTAAGCACACTGAGCTGTGGACCCCAGATGACAGACTGGATGCCAGAGGTAGTGATGTGTGTGAAGGAGAAAACTTTCTGGGTTGTAGTTCAGAATTTCTTCTGCTTTCAGAATTCAGTTCTTCTTAGGGTTTTAGGGCTAATCAGTTCTCAAGATGGAAAAAACAAAGAGAATGCATAGATAACTGAGGATTAGGCCTGACCCTTTCACATGTGGAATATTCCTTTACTGGGAAGTGAGAGAAAAATTTGAAATAGAGGTAGAAGTATTGCAAAATAAGAGAAAGCATTTTAAAAATAATAAAATGATAGAGTAAATTTATGAAAAACTGACTTCACTAAACATCTTGGAGAAATGAAACAGGAAGCTCTTTCCAAGTTAAAGATTTTGTTTATGAGTAATTCTGCCTTTAAATAGATTCCTTGCTAAAAAAAAGTTTTGGATTTGAGTTTCTGGAATTTGTGTATATAATGGGAACTAATGGGGGATAAAAATATGTTTTGAGGTCTTAAATTTTATACAAATGGTGATATAAGGATGCCAATATTTATTAAAATAGGAAATAATTTTTCTCAAAATTTATGAAATGAGTGTGTGGATGTGTCATGCAGGACTGGAGCTTGGGTGTCAAGTTAAAAATTAAAGAGCTATACATTTTACCATTTTGAGATTATCCACAATTTTAAGAATTCTGATGTACAGAATTAAATGTTAATGCTAATAGAATAGGGTCTCTTTCTAAATTCCTATTTCCATGATTTAGACTCAAATTTGTTCTTAGAAAGATAACTTCATAGCACTAGAAATAAAAGAGATGGGAAGAAGAAATCCTTCAATGGCAATATGCCCATCATTGTGGTTATCTACAAATTCTTCCTTCCTTCCTTCCTTGTTGAATATGTAATTGCAATTGAAAGGCACTTTTATTTGACTGTGAGTGTATATTTTATAACTCATTTTATGAAAATAGTCAACCTTGTGAAAATTAATGGACTTTTAAAAATATCCTGTGTAAACTTTGGCAAAAAAAAAAAAAAATTGTGCTATTTGGCACATTATTGATCTTCGAATGCTAATTCAATTCTATTTTCTGACATTTTAAATTGGTTTCAGAAATTTCAATGCAGTGCATAACTAAGATAAAGGTATTAGTTTGCAGTCTAGGGCAGAGGTCCACAGTGGAAGGTCAGAACTAAATCCCACATGCAGAAAATTGTCTTGATTAGAGCCACAGCTATTTACTGATATTATGTCTGTGGTAGTTCTAGGGGGTACAAGGATAGAATAGTTAAAATACAAGTTGACTGTTTAGCTTGAAAAGTCTAAAATATTACTATATGGCTCTTTAGAGTAAATATTTGTCAACCCATGCCCTAGAGCTCATGAAAAACTGGAACTGAGCTTTAAAATGAGTGCTGAAGAATTGACGATTTTGCATTGAGATAGAGAAGACTCTTGAGAGTCCTTCAGACTGCAAGATCAAATCAGTCAATCCTAAAGGAAAACAACCCTGAATATCATTGGAAGGACTGATGCTGAAACTCTGATACTTTGGCCACCAGATCCAAAGAGCCAACTTGTTGGAAAAGCCCCCGATGCTGGGAAAGATTGAAGGCAGGAGAAGAAGGAGAGCAACAGAGGACTAGATGGTTGGATGGCATCACCAATTTGGACTGGACTTGTTTTTGCCTCTTCAGGTAATGAGTGATGGGCTCAGATGACAGAAGATTATACGGACCTGCCCAGTCCAAAACCAGTTCCAATGTGGATCTGTGTGTATATGTAATTTTTGTGTATTTGACAAAACACATTTCACTTTTCACTTAAAAGGAGAATGTTAGTTAAAATAGCTACAGGCTAAGAGGAAAATAAGAATCACAGTGCAAACACTTAAAAGTTGATTGAGAATGGGGTAAATGCATTCTGTATTGAAGTGGTCTAAAATACAAGCTTTAATGTTACTCATCAAGCAGTGAGCTAAATGCCTCGTATGTAGAAAATGGTTAAGTGCTTTGCCCTTTAAAAAAGGAATACAGAAAATGTTGCCCTTTTAATATGTCCTGTAGCTTGCCCTGGATTTGAGAATGAACAGAGATGGCATTAAAAATGATAAAGCAATAAATCATAAAGCTGCAAATTTCCTTTTGTGTCACAGCTCATTCATGTTCAGAAGGCAATCTTCAGTACGTATCAATTTCTCCACATGGGGTGGAAACTGAAGAAACTATGAGATAAAACACTGAATAAGCATAAAAATGTTTTGGCCTTTTCATTTTCCTTGTTTTGACATTTCTGCTGTCCATGTATTAATTGGAGATCTTACTAGTTCTAGCTGTAAGTTGATATCTAAAGCAGAGAGAGAGAAAGAGAAAAAAAAAAAAATCAAATGAGAAAAGCCCCCCAAACCCCACTGGTCTATATCTCAGATGGAATCCAAAACAAACATGTGAAACGTTGCTCAGTCATGACTGACTCTTTGTGACCCCATGGATTATACAGTCTATGGAATTCTCCAGGCCAGAATACTGGAGTGAGTAGACTTTCCCTTCTCCAGGGGATCTTCCCAACCCAGGGATCGAACTCAGGTCACCCACGTTGCAAATGGATTCTTTACCAACTGAGCTATCAGGGAAGCCCTAAAGTAAACATATTCATTTTTTTTTTTTAAATGTTAAAAGCATTTTAGGTTCTTTACATTCCCTTCACATGTTACTTGTCTTTTCTTTTCATGCATTTGAAAGTCACCAACTCTCTTCTGCAGGGCTTCCCTGATAGCTGAGTTGGCAAAGAATTCACCTGCAATGTGGGAGACCTGGCTTCCATCCCTGGGTTGGGAAGATCCCCTGAAGAAGGGAAAGCCTACCCACTCCAGTATTCTGGCCTGGGTAGCAAAGAGTCAGACAGGACTGAGCGACTTTCACTTTCAACTCTCCCCCTGCATGGTTCATTTTAGTTTCTAAAAATGCCAGGGTAAGTGAGAAAAGGTAAAAATATGTTTGAAAAGTCTCTATCTTAGTTCCTCAAGATACAATTCAACATAATGATGAGTGGGAGTAGAAAGTTCCTGTTAATTAAAAAAGTAAGAATTATAAAGCAGCACATCATTTTCTTGGTTACTGACAGACTGGACTTGAGGTCACTTGTAGATTTAATCTAGGGACCTGGTTAGAATCAGGCAATAAGAGTACAACGGTTCCATGATTTTGAACTTTACATGTGGACCTATATATAAACGTTCATGCAATGACTTGCTTTTCCTTTAGTAACAAGATTTAACTATTTGATATACCACTTCAGAAAAACATTTGACTGGTGACTGGAAAGTGGGGAAAAGTATGTCATGCTCTATTCCAAAAGCACTTAATTTGGGGGCTACGTTTGTGATAGAGTGAGACAATTTCTATTAGGTGCACATATAAACATGTGATATGACTGGAAAAATACTAGAAAGGGTGAGTTTTGATTCCAATCCCAAAGAAGGGCAGTGGCAAACCATGTTCAAACTACTGGAGAATTGCACACATTTTGTATGCTAGTAAGGTTAACTTCAAAATTCTTCAAGCTTGATTTCAACAGTATGTGAACTGAGAACTTCCAGATGTACAAGCTGGATTTAGAAAAGACAGAGGAACAAGAGGTAATATTGTCAACATTCATTGGATTATAGAAAAAGCAAGGGGATTCCAGAAAAAACATCCACTTCTGCTTCATTGACTACATTAAAGCCTTTGACTGTGTGGATCACAAAAACTGTGGAAAATTCTGAGAGAGATGGGAATATCAGGCCACTTTATCTGTCTTCTGAGAAACTTGTATGTGATTCAAAAAGCTACAGTTAGAACCTTACATGGAACAACTGACTGGTTCTGACTTGTTCAAAATTGGGAAAGGAGTAAGACAAGGATGTACATTGTCACCCTGTTTATTTAATTTATATGCAGAGTACACCATGCAAAATGCCAGACTGGATGAATCACAAGCTGGAATCAAGATTGCTGGGAGAAATATCAACAACATCAGATATGCAGATGATACCACTCTAATGGCAGAAAGTGAAGAGGAACTAAAGAGCATCTTGTTGAGGGTGGAAAAGGAGAGCGAAAAATCTGGGTAAAACTCAACATTAAAAACACCAAGATATTGGCACCTGATCTTATCACTTCATGGCAAGTAGAAGGGAAAAAGTGGAAGCAGTGACAGATTTTAATTTCTTGGATTTCAGAATCACTGCAGACAGTGACTGCAGCCATGAAATTAAAAGACATTTGCTCATTGGAAGGAAAGCTATGACAAAACTAGACAGCATATTAAAAAGCAAATATGTCAGTTTGTCTACAAAGGTCCTTATAGTCAAAGCCATGGTTTTTCCAGTAGTCATGCACAGATGTGAGAATTGGACTATAAAGAAGGCTGAGCAGTTAAGAACTGATGATTTCAAATTATGGTTCTGGAGAAGATTGTTGAGAGTCCCTTGGACTACAAGGAGATCAAACCGGTCAATCCTAAAGGAAGTCAACCTTGAATATTCATTGGAAGGACTGATGCTGAAGCTCCAATACTTTGTCCACCTCATGTGAAGAACTGACTCATTGAAAAAGACCCTGATGCTGGGAAAAACTGAAGGCAAAAGGAGAAGAGGGTGGCAGAGGGTGAGATAGTTAGATAGCATCAGTGACTCAATGGATATGAATTTAAGTGAACTGTAGGAGACAGTGGAGGACAGGGAAGCCTGGTGTGCTGAAGTCCTAGGGTCACTGAGTCAGACATGACTTAGTGACTGAACAACAGCAACAACAATAACAATGTAAACATATGATGCATCCTTCTCTGCAGTATTTAGAAGACTGAGAAACTTTCCATGAACAGCCAAGACAGTGCCCTGGGAAGGAAGTTCTTCTCATTTTGCTTATACATGGTATCCTGTGTGCATGTCCCTCTTAACTTTCCCAGATTTGCTCCTTGGGACCGAATGGAAACCATAGTTGTCACTTAAGTTTAACTTAGTGGCTTCTCTGTATTTCTCTGTGGATTTCTCTATCAAATTCATCCTTTATACATTTTTCAGTAATTGAACATCATAATATGTGTCCAGTCTTTCTGTTACTCAATTATTCTTCCTGATCTTTCAAGCTTTGCTCAGCCTACAGTCAGTCCACACCTTCCTCAGGCCACCCTTGCAGCTGTACAACCAGCATTCATCATCTTTCTTTGCCTCCACGTGACATTCCCCATGTTGTATATTTTCCTTCTAAAGTAGGTTCCATAATAATATGGAGTGCCACATCTGGGGCCAGGTTGTCTGCACTTGAATGCTAGCTGTCTGAGTGACCTTGTGCAAGTTATTTAGTATTTCTGTCCTCTTCTGTAAAATGAGAATGACAGTAGCATTTTTTCTCATGGGATTTTTATGATTACTAAATGAGACAATATAGTTGAAACATTTGGAATAGTGCTGGAGATAAACAGTAAACACTAAAGAAAATTTTTAACTGTTTCAGAATTACTGAGTATAATTGACAAATAAAATTATATACTTAAAATGTACAATGTGATGGTTTGATATACATATCATATTATACATATTATATATATATATTCACAATGTATAATATGCATTATGAACAGCTTCCCACTGTTAAGTTAATAAGCACATTCATCTCCTTATATATAAATGTTTTTTCCTCTTTTTTCATAGGAACACTTTAGTTCTATTTTCTTATCAGATGTAACGCTATAATATTACTATCTATAGTCGCCATGTTGTACATGAGGTTCTCAGACCTTATTTATCTTATTTCAGAAAGTTTGTGTCCTTTAACCAGCCTCCTCCCTATTTCTCTCACTTCCTAGTCCCTATTAATCACCATTCTACTCTCTATTTCTATGAGTGGCTTTCCTTCACAACAATTCCATATGTAAACGATTTGCTTTTCTCTGTTTCTGTCCAGTTTGTTTCGTTTAGCATAACGCCCTCCAGGTTCATCCATGTTGTTGCAAATGGAAGATTTCCTTATTATTAAAAGCTGAATGATATTCCATTGTGTGTGTGTGTGTGTGCATTTTCTTGATCCACTCACTGGTAGACCAACTCTGGTTGTTTCCAAACCGGCTATTGTGAATAGTGCTCTGGTGAGATATTCATTTTATAAACTCTGGATATGTGCCTAGAATTTGAATTGATGAGTCACATGTTAGTTTTATTTTCAGTTTCTTGAGGAATCTCCATACCACTTTCCATATTTGTTTCACCATTTTGGATTCTCACCAATAGTATACAGAGCTTCTATTTTCTCCATATCCTTGCCAATACTTATCTCTTGTCATTTTCACAATAGCTATTCTAATAACTGTGAAGTGATACATCAGTGAGGTTTTGATTTGCATTTCTCTGATGGTTAGTATTGTTGGACATCTTTTATGTATCTGTTGGTCATTTGCATTTCTTCCTTGGAAAAATGTCTATGTGGTTCCTCTGTGAGTTTTAATTAGATTTTTGTTTTCTTTTTTTTTTTTTTAACTGGTTGATGAAAGCTTATTTATTTATGTTTGTTCCTTTGCTTTTGGTGTTAAATTAAAAAAAAAAATATTTCCATTACCAGTGTCAAGGAACTTAACCTTATGCTTTCTTTTAAGAGTTTATGGTCCTAGGTCTTGCATTCAAGTCTTTAATTCATTTTGAGGCTTGTTTGTGTGTGTGTGTGATATAAAATATAGATACAATTTCATTATTTGGCATGTGGCTGTTTCATTTTCCAAACACCATTCATAGAAGAAACTATTCTTCATTGTGTGTATTGGCTACTTTGTCACAAATTAGCTGAATAATATGTATAGGTTTATTTCTTGGCACTTTAAACTGTTCTATTCATCTATATTGCTGTTTTTTATCTTTCTTAAAATTAACCTAATTAATTTTAATCAGAGACTAATTATGTTACAATATTGTGGTGGTTTTTTGCCATACATAAAGATGAACAAGCCATGGGTGTACATGTGTCCCACCATCCTGAGCCCCCCACCAATCTCATCCCATCCCTCTCGGTTGTCCTTGAGCAGCAGGTTTGGGTGTCTTGCTTCATGAATCAAACTTGTACTGGTTATCTATTTTACAGATGGTAATATACATGTTTCAATGCTATTATCTCATATCGTTCCACCCTAAACTTCTCCCACATAGCCCAAAAGTCTGTTCTTTACATATATGCTTCTTTTGCTGTCTTGCATATATGATTGTCATTACCATTTTTCTAAATTCCATATATATGCACTAATATACTTTATTGGTGTTTCTCATTCTGGCTTACTTCACTTTATATAATAGGCTCCAGTTTCATCCACCTCATTAGTACTGACTCAAGTGCATTCTTTTATAGCTGAATAATATTCCATTGTGTATATGTACCACAACTTCCTTATTCATTCATCTGCTAATGGACATCTAGGTTGCTTTTATGTCCTAGCTATTATAAACAGTGTTGCAATGAACATTGGGGTACATGTGTCTCTTTAAATTCTGGTTTCCTCAGTGTGTATGGCCAGCAGTGGGGTTGTTGGATCATAAAGGAGTTCTATTTCCAGTTTTTTAAGGAATCTCTACACTGTTCTCCATAGTGGCTGTACTAGTTTGCATTCCCACCAACAGTGTAAGAGGGTTTCCATTTCTCAAACCCTCTCAAGCATTTATGGCTTGTGGACTTTTTGATGGCAGCCATTCTGACTGTCATGAGATGGTGCCTCACTGCATTTCTCTGATAATGAGTGATGTTGAGCATCTTTTCATGTGTTTGTTAGCCGTCTGCATGTCATCTTTGGAGAAATGTCTGTTGGCTCATTTTTCGATTGGGTTTTTTTATTTTTCTGGTATTGATCTGCATGAGTTGCTTATATATTTTGGAGATTAATTCTTTGTCTGTTGTTTCATTTGCTAATTATTTTTTCCTATTCTGAAGGTTGTCTTCTCACCTTGCTTATAGTTTCCCTCAACCCACTCCAGTACTCTTGCCTGGAAAATCCCATGGACGGAGGAGCCTGGTAGGCTGAAGTCCATGGGGTCGCTAAGAGTTGGACACGACTAAGCGACTTCACTTTCACTTTTCACTTTCATGCATTGGAGAAGGAAATGGCAACCCACTCCAGTGTTCTTGCCTGGAGAAACCCAGGGACTGCGGGGCCTGGTGGGCTGCTGTCTATGGGGTCGCACAGAGTCGGACACGACTGAAACGACTTAACAGCAGCAGCAGCAGCAGCATGGTTTCCCACATTGTGAAAAAGTTTTTAAGTTGAATTAGGTCGCATTTGTTTATTTTTGTTTTTATTTCCATTACTTTGGGAGGTGGATCATAGAGGAACTTGCTGTTGTTTATGTCAGAGAGAGTTCTGCCTATGTTTTCCTCTAGGAGTTTTATAGTTTCTGGTCTTACATTTAGATCTTTAATCCATTTTTAGTTTATTTTGTGTATGGTGTTAGAAAGTGCTTCATTCTTTTAAAGGTGGTTGACCAGTTTTCCCAGCACCGCTTTTTAAAGAGATGTCTTTTCTCCATTGTGTATTTTTGCCACCTATGTCAAAGATAAGGTGTCCATAGGTGCACGGAGTTATCTCTAGGCTTTCTATTTTGTTCCAGATTAAGACCATCCCCATGGAAAAGAAATGCAAAATAGCAAAATGGCTGTCTGGGGAGGCCTTACAAATAGCTGTGAAAAGAAGAGAAGTGAAAAGCAAAGGAAAAAAAGAAAAATATAAGTATCTGAATGCAGAATTCCAAAGAATAGCAAGAAGAGATAAGAAAGCCTTCCTCAGCTATCAATGCAAAGAAATAGAGAAAAACAACAGAATGGGAAAGACTATAGATCTCTTCAAGAAAATTAGAGATACCAAGGGAACATTTCATGTAAAGATGGGCTCGATAAAGGACAGATATGGTATGGACCTAACAGAAGAAGAAGATATTAAGAAGAGGTGGCA
>NW_011491345.1:103562-104842 GCF_000754665.1 Bison bison bison | reverse complement strand
CCTTGGAAGAAAAGTTATTACCAACCTAGATAGCATATTGAAAAGCAGAGACATTACTTTGCCAACAAAGGTCCATCTAGTCAAGGCTATGCATTTCCCAGTGGTCATGTATGGATGTGAGAGTTGGACTGTGAAGAAAGCTGAGCACTGAAGAATTGATGCTTTTCAACTGTGGTGTTGGAGAAGATTCTTGAGAGTCCCTTGGAGTGCAAGGAGATCCAACAAGTCCATTGTGAAGGAGATCAGCCCTGGGATTTCTTTGGAAGGAATGATGCTTAAAGCTGAAACTCCAATCGTTTGGCCACCTCATGCGAAGAGTTGATTTATTGGAAAAGACTCTGATGCTAGAAGGGATTGGGGACAGGAGGAGAAGGGGACGACAGAGGATGAGATGGCTGGATGGCATCACTGACCCGATGGACATGAGTCTGAGTGAACTCCGGGAGTTGTTGGTGGACAGGGAGGCCTGGCGTGCTGAGATTCATTGGGTTGCAATGAGTTGGACACGACTGAGCGACTGAACTGAGCTGAACTGAACTGATCTATATCTCTGTGTTTGTGCCAGTATCAGCTGTCTTGATGACTATAGCTCTATAATATAGTCTGAAGTCAGACACGTTGATTCCTCCAGTTCTATTCTTTCTCAAGTGTGCTTTGGCTATTTGAGATTTTTTGTGTTTCCATATGAATTTTGAAATTATTTGTTCTAGTTCTGTGAAAAATACTGTTGGTAGCTAAACAGGGAATGTTTTGAATCTATAGATTGCTTTGGGTAGTATACTCATTTTCACTATATTGTTTCCCCCAATCTACTAACATGGTTCAGTTCAGTTCAGCCCAAAGTACTGAAGTTTCAGCTTTAGCATCATTCCTTCCAAAGAAATCCCAGGGCTGATCTCCTTCACAATGGACTGGTTGGATCTCCTTGCACTCCAAGGGACTCTCAAGAGTCTTCTCCAATACCACAGTTCAAAAGCATCAATTCTTCAGCACTCAGCCTTCTTCACAGTCCAACTCTCACATCCATACATGACCACTGGGAAACCCATAGCCTTGACTAGATGGACCTTTGTTGGCAAAATAATGTCTCTGCTTTTCAATATGCTATCTAGGTTGGTCATAACTTTCCTTCCAAGGAGTAAGCGTCTTTTAATTTCATGGCTTCAATCACCATCTGCAGTGATTTTGGAGCCTGTTTCCCCACCTATTTACCAGGAAGTGATGGGACCAGATGCCATGATCTTCATTTTCTGAATGTTGAGCTTTAAGTCAACTTTTTC
>NW_011491345.1:94033-103325 GCF_000754665.1 Bison bison bison | reverse complement strand
AATGATCCAGCAGACGTTGGCAATTTGGTCTCTGGTTCCTCTACCTTTTCTAAAACCAGCTTGAACTCACAGAAGTTCATGGTTCACATATTGCTGAAGCCTGGATTGGAGAATTTTGAGCATTACTTTACTAGCGTGTGAGATGA
Source organism: Bison bison bison (assembly GCF_000754665.1). Classification (NCBI taxonomy): domain Eukaryota; kingdom Metazoa; phylum Chordata; class Mammalia; order Artiodactyla; family Bovidae; genus Bison; species Bison bison. The sequence goes on along the minus strand of NW_011491345.1, from coordinate 103,179 downwards.
GTGCAATTGTGTGGTAGTTTGAGCATTCTTTGGCATTGCCTTTCTTTGGGATCGGAATGAAAACTGATCTTTTCCAGTTCTTGGACACCTATAATTCGAATGTTAGGGCGTATTACATTGTCCCAGAGGTCTCTGAGGTTGTCCTCATTTCTTTTAATTCTTGTTTCTTTTTTTCCTCTCTGCTTCATTTATTTCGACCATTCTGTCTTCCAACTCACTTATCTTCCCTTTTGCCTCAGTTATTATACTGTTGTTTCCCTCCAGAGTGCTTTTGATCTCAGCTATTGCATTATTCATATTGATTGATTCTTATTTAGTTTTTCTAAGTCCTGGTAAACATTTCTTGCATTCTAGTGACATTCTAGTGACATTCTTATCACTAGTCTATTTATCTGCAGCTCCATTTTGTTTCAAGATTTTGGATCATCTTTTCTATCATTATTCTGTTTTCTTTTTCAGGTAGACTCACTATATCCTCCTCCTTTGTTTGATTTGGTGTTGTTTTTTTTTTTTTATCATGTTCTTCACCTGCTGAATATTTTTCTGTCTTTTCATTTTATTTAGATTGTTGTGTTTGGTGTGCCTTTCTGCAGGGTGGAAATTCATGGTTCTTAATTGTGCCATCTACTCCCTGTGGGTGGGGTTGGCAAATGTCTTGTCAAGGTTTCCTGGTTGGGGGAGCTTGGATCTATGTTCTGGTGAGTGGAACTCAATCTCTTCTTTCTGGAGTGCAATGAAGAGTCCAGTAGTGAGTTTTGGGATGTCTATGGGTTTAGCATGGCTTTGGGGAGCCCATCTTTTAATGTTCAGGCTTGTATTCCTGTTTTTCTGGAAAATTATCATGGTGTGTCTTTCACTGGATCTTGTTGGCTTTTGAGTGGAGCTTGGTTTCAGTGTAGGTGTGCAGACTTTTGGGTGAGCTCTTGTCTATCAAGGTCCCCGGATTCTGGAGTTCTCTGATGTTCTAAAGTTTGAGTTAAGCCTCCTGCCTCTGGCTTTCGATTCTTCTCTTACAGTAGCCTCAATACTTCTCCATCCATACAGCATAGAAGATAAAATCCCTAGGTTTATTGGTGAAACAGTTCTCCACAGCCAGGAAAGCCCAGATAAATTCACAGAGTTATATAGAGAAGAGAAGAGGGAGGAGGGAGATAGAAGTGACCAGGAGGAGAAAAGGGGGAGTCAAAAGGGAAGAGAGCAATCTACCCCATAGTCTAATCCCTAAGTGGTCTCCACAGCCTGGAAAACCCAAAGAGATTCACAGAGTTATATAGAGAAGAGAAGAGGGAGGAAAGAGATAGAGGTGACCTGTAAGAGAAAAGGGAGGGTCAAAAGGGGAGAGAGCAATCAAGCTGGTAATCAAATCCCTAATGAAAATGGATACTGAAGATTAGATTTTTAGAGGTACAAAATTGATAACAAATATCAAAAAGCAAAGATTAGAAACAGAGAATAGATGTTAAGCTCAAAAATACAATATAAAAATACAAAACATAATCAGTATAATAATTAAAAAATATACATGGAATTAAAAAAATAGGGTTTGTTTTGGGAGGAAGATAATAATAGGTTATAAAAATTAAGATTAAAGGAGTAATAAAGAACTAAACTAAAGCAAAATTAAAAGGTGGTAATAGTAAAAATATATCTAGGAATTTATCGAGCTGTTGTGGGCATTTGGAGTCAGTTTGTTCCATCTTGTACTTGTTCTCAAGGTCTATAGGTGCCCCTCAAATGTCTCCAGTATTAAATGCAGGGTTTTAATCTGTTGCACCTGTTACTTCCAGAGCAGTTTTCCCTTCTTTGTATATTTTGGTTTCTTCTGTTTCCAAGACTCTTCAGTGTCTGATTTCTACTTTGACACAAGGGGGCAAACGTGGCCACTTATTTAGGCTCATTTCTTCAGGGTGTTGTAAGGAGGGAGGGACACTGCATACAAATGCTGCTGGTATGCGTGGGGAGTGCTTGCAGGGGATGGACTACAGTGGATTTTCCATAGCCCGAGGCAACATATGCTTCCTGGGTCTACACTGTTCAGTCTTCACTGTGCTCTGCAAGGGCACTGACCCAAGTGGGCCCTGCATTTCATGCACTTCTGAGGTCTAAGCTTTCAGGTAGAGTGCAAGGGCACGGACCAGGATGGGCTGTGCATTTTGAGCCTTTTCCAGGTCTGAGGAGCTCAGGCTACCAGATGCTTGGCGAACGCACTGTCCCAGGTGGGCTGTGCATCTTATTCACCTGCCCAGTCTCAGAGGCTCAGTTTCCAGGATGCAATGTGAGAGCATAGTCCCAGGTGTGCCGTGTGTCTCCTCTGGGGAGCTGATCTCAGGCTGTGACACTCCTGGCAGATGTCAACCATACAGGATCCCAGGAAGACGAGGTTAACAACTGGAAGCCTGCTCACAGTTTGGTGGAAGATATGGTCTCTGTGGAGATTGCAGCAGCCCTTGCCTTCTGCAGGATGTTGCTCGCCTGCCTCTCTGCCTCAGGGGAGGGAGGGTCCTATACGCAGCCGGCTTGCTCTCCTTTGGTATTCACTCAATAGAGCTTTTTGTGTGTGGGGATACAACTTTCCCAGGAAAATTTTTTGTTTGTTTTGTTTTTTGTTTTGTCTCTCTAGTGATCCCAAGATTTGGGTTGCTATCTCACCTTAGCTCCCTCAGATTGTTCTCAGGGCATTCATGCCTGGTCCTTAGGCTAAGGACTGATGATGCAGCCTGCGCCTTCCTGCCCAGCCCCCACTTGCTGGTAGCGAACAGGAGCACCTGGGCCACTTCTCTACTGGAAGTTGCAATTAGTTGCATATTCTGTGAGTTTTTTTCTTTTTTCTTCCCAGTTATGTTGCCCTGGGAAATTCCAAAGCTTGCCACAGGCATGCCCGTGAGAGGGTTTCCTACTGTGTGGAGACTTCTCCTTCCCGACTCCCTCCCCAGGATGGATCTCCATCCCTAAATCTTTTGTCTCAGTCCTACCTCCTTTTAAAGAGATTGGGCTGCCTTTTTGGGTGCCTGGTGTCCTCCACCAGCATTCAGAAGTTGTTCTGTGGGAGTTGATAAAATCATATTTGATTAATTTGTGGGGGAGAAAGTGGTCTCTCCATCATATTCTTCTGTCATCTTGGGACCGCCCCTCTATATTGCTGTTTGTGGTGCCAGTGCCATACTGCTTTGATTACTATCAGCATTGTTATTATAGTTTGAAATCATAAAGTGTATTCCTCTAGCTTGGCTCTTCTTTCTCAAGATTCCTTTGGCTACTTTGTGTCTTTTGTGGTTACATGTAAATTTTAGGACTTTTTTTTTTTTTTTCTATTTCTTTGAAAAAATGTTATTTGGATTTTAGTTGCATTGAATCTGTAGATTCCATTGGTTAGTATGGACATTTTAACAATATTAATTGTTCTAATCCATGAACATATGATATATTTTCATTTATTTGTGTTTTCTTCAACTTCTTTAATCATTTTTTAATAGTTTTCAGTGAACAAATCTTTCATCTCCTAGTTTAAACTTATTCTTAGATATTTTATTTTTTAGATGCCATAGAATATTTTTTTGATATTTCATAGTTAGTGTATAGAAATACAACTGATTTTTTTGTATATTGATCTTTCATGCTTCAAATTTACTGAATTCATTGGCTATTTGTCAGAGTTTTTTTGGTGGAATTTTTATGATTTTCTCTAGATAATATCATGCCATCTGCAAATAGAGACACTTTAATATCTTCCCTCACTCCCCAATTTAGATGTATTTTATTCCTTTTACTGGCCTAATTTCTTTGGCTAGGACTTCCAATACTATGTTGAATAAAAGTGGTTAGAGTGGGAATCTTTGTCTTTTTCCTGATCTTAAAGATAATGCTTTTTTGTGTATTAAACACTCATTCCCATTCCTAGAATACTCTTTCACTGTTATAAATATTGCAATTTTAGCAGTGGAAAGTAAGAAGGGACAAAAAGAACTACCCATCTCCCTCTCATATATGTTTTATCCATACGCTTCATTCTTAGGACACACCAATCTCCCCAGGTGCTGGATGAAAGACAGGATGAGGGGATGAGACCTGCATGTGGTCACTTGCTTTTTGGGCATTGGAGGTCCTAGAGAGTTCAGCAAATACCCCACTCATGTTCCAAAGGCAGACACTAGTGAATGAAGGGCTAGCTATTTTTCCTGTTCTTGCTCTAAGGCAAGAACAAGGCTCTAGAAAGCTAGGGCCTAAACCAGGAGAAACATGGTCACAGAACTCCAATTGGTGACTGGTTTTCCCAGATGACATTTGGCCACCTGTCAAACTCCCTTCAAACTCCACTGATAAGTCTGTGCCCTTGAAGACCTCATCCTAATTGAAAATAAGCTTAGGAAGGGGTGAGCAACAGTACTTCTGCAGGGGTGCTGTCCTTGCAAGCCCTTCTTCCTTCATTTTGTCTGACTCCTGGACAAAGTACCACTGGTGTGGACCAGTCATGGATGAGCCACAGACATCAGGCCCACAGGTTCTCTCAAGCCCTTTATACCACTCACTTGCCGCTCTCTCTTGATGACCATTGAGAAACACAATATCCAAATATTTTGGATCCAGTTTATCTCAAATCTTCACTATGTGGGTCAATAATAGTGTTCCCATGAGATCTTCTTGTCATTATGAATATGAGCTGGTGAGGAGGTGGGAAGAATGAGCTTCTTTTCCAGGAATCTGGAAAGACTAGCTCTCTTGCCATTTTTACCACCATAAACCATAAATACTGTCTGAGAACTCTGAAAATTTCAGCTGGGAAACATGCAGTCACAACTCTTCAGTGACATTAAACTAAAAGGCAACATCTTGATTAGGCAGTTGTGCTCCAAAGAAATGAAAAAAAAAACAAACAAACAAAAAACAGAAGACATGAACAAGAGGAAAAGAGAGAGAAAAGACACTGAAAGGAACAAGCCAAAGGGCAGGAAAGAGATATAGAAGCAGAAAACCTAGGTCAAAATATAAAACACTAAATGGCCTCAATGCCTCAGATCAGTGCTCGTTTTCACCATTACATGTCACTTTATCTGTGATCTTATCCTATACCCAGTTTGTTTGTTTTTATCATGTAAAGACTTTGGAAATCAAAAGTCCTTTTTCAAACATTTTTTCTGTATCCAATGAGATGATCAGGATTGTTACATTTCATAATCTGTAGATGTCTAATCATCTTTGCATCCCTGGAATAAAAAACACTTGTAATATTGTATAATCCTTTTAATGTGCAATTAAATTCAGTTTGATAATATTTTGTTGAATATTTTTGTATTTATGCTTATCAGAGATATTGGCCTGTAATTTTTTAAAATGTACTTTCCTTCTCTGGTTCCCTGGTAGTACAGATGGTAAATAATCTGCCTGTAGTGCAGGACACACAGGTTCAATCCATGGATCAGGAAGATCCCATGCAGGAGGAAATGGCAACTCACCCCGGTACTCTTGCCTGGAAAATTCCAAGGACAGAGGAGCCTGGCAGGCTATAGTCCATGGGTTTACATGGAGCTAGACACAACTGAGTAACTAACATCACATTGTCTGGTTTTAGCATCAGGATGGATAATTTTGGCCTTATAAAGTGAATTAGAATCATACCCTTTTCTTCTATTTTTTTGGAAAAGTTGGAGAATTGTTACTAATTTTTTTTCTTTAAATTATTGGTAGAATTTACCAGTGAAGCCATCTGGTCCTGGATTTTCCTTTGGAGCTTTTTATCACTAATTCAATACTCTTACTAATAATTGATCTGTTCAGTCTTTCTTTTTTTTTTATGATTTAATTGTGATAGGTTGTATGTTTCTAGGAATTTATCTGTTCTTCTTGATTATCTAATCTGTTTTTCAAAGTAGGCTTCTTAAGATATTTTGTATTTTTGTGATATGAATCATAAATTCTCTTCTCTCTGATACTTTTGTTTTGTTTTGACTGTTTGAGTCATCTCCTTCACTTTTTCCCTATCTAATCTTTTCTATTTCCTTCCTTCTACTAATTTTTAGGCTTTGCTTCTTGTTTTTCTTAAATTTTGAGGTGTAATGTTAGGTTACTCATTTGAGATTTTTTTATTGTAGCACTTATTGGTATAAGTATAATTGGTATAATTCTCTTTTAGAGCTGCTTTTGCTGAATCTCACAAGTTTGTAATGTTGTGTTTCCATTTGCATTTTTCTCAAGATATGATTTAATTTTTCTTTTGATTTCTTTTTTGACCATGTTGTTTAACCTATTGGTGCTTACAAAATTTCCAGTTTTCTTCTGTTAATTGATTTCCAGTGCATATTAAAACTCTCAGAAAAGATTGATTTCCCTCTTGATTAAATTTATTAAGATTTGTTTTGTAGCCAATGTATTATATATCTTGGTGAATATTCCATGTACGTTTGAGAAAAATGTGTTTCTGCTGCTATTGAATAGATGTTCTGTGTATATCTGTTAGGTTCATCTGATCTAAAGTTCAATTTAAGTCCATTGTTTCCTCATTAATTTTTTGTCCTTACCATCTGTTTCTGAATGCAAGTTGTTGAAGTTGCCTACCATTATTGTTGCTATTTCTACCTTTATATCTATTGATAATTACTTGATTATTAAGATATTGCAATAATGGGTGTATAAATATTTATGATTATTATATCCTCTTGATGAATTGACACATTTATCATTATTGTATAATTACCCTTTTTGTCTCTTGCTATTCTTTTTGGCTTAAATTTAAAGTTGTCTGTTATAAGCATAGTTATCCCTGCTTTCTTTTGTCTTACATCTGCATAAAATATATTTTTCATCCTTCGTTTCCAGTCTATTTGTTTTTAATGCTGAAGGGAGTCTATTATAGGCAGTGAATAATTGGGTCTTGTTTTATGTTACCCATTCAATCACTCTTTCTTTTGGTTAGAAATTTAGTCCATTTACATTTAAAGTAATTAATTTATTGGTATAGACTATGGATATTTTGATAATTGTCTTTTCATTGTTTTGTAGTTTCTTTTTTTCTTTCCTTATTGTCTTAATTTTTGATTTAATGATCTTCTGTCATGATATATTTTGATTCCTTCAAAAAGTCTACTGTGTATCTATGAACTTTTTTTTTTTTTTTGTCAAATGTGTTTACCATGTGGCTTACGTAAAAGAGCTTACAGTTATAACAACCTATTTAAAAAGTAACAACTTAACTTTGGATACTCACAGAAGTTCTACAATTTTACACTTTCTCCCACATCTGAAGAAACAAGATAGTGTAGTAGAAGGAGGTGCACTCAACTTCTCCTGCAAGAACTTGAAAGTTGCAACTAACCACTGAACAACCATCAACAGGAGAATGTTGGATTCCATGAAAAAAGATACCGCACATACAAGGGCAAAGAAGAAGCCCCAACAAGACAATAGGAGGGGGAAAAAAATCACATTTAGAATCAAAGCCCATACCCACCAGAGACTCTCAGAGGCCTCAAGCAAAACCTTGTGGACAGCAGAACACAGGGACCTGCCTTTGAGTATTTGAGTGTCTCCTGTGGAGACACAGGTCAGCAGTGGCCTGCTGCGGGGACAGGGGCTCTGGATGCAAAAGACCTGGGAAGAGCAGTGTGGCTTAAGATCTCTTGGAAGAGGTTGCCACTAGTCCTATCATAGAGCCACCAACAGACGACCCACATGCTGGAGAACAATTATACTAGAAGTTCTCACACTGTTGTGAAGGCTCTAGGGCCAAGAAAAGATTTCCCAATCTGGGGATCTGGCAAAGGGACTGAGAACCCCCAGGAATTTGATGCTGAAGGCCAATGGGATTTGATTACAGAATTTCCACAAGAGTGCAGAAACAGACTCTTGGAGAGCACAAACAAAACCTTATTTTCACCCAGGACCCAGGAGAAAGAAGCCGTGACCCCACAAGAGACTGAGCCAGACTTGCCAGAGAATGTCCAAGAGTCTCCAGTGAAGGCGTGGGTCAACTGTGGCCTGCTGGGGAGTCAGAGGCACTGAATACAATAGTCCTGGGAGCCAAGGCAAGCAGCATAAATCCTTTTGAAAGAAGTTACCATTGCCATCATTACCCCTACCATAGTTTGGCCTCTGGTCAAACTATAGGAAGGAAACACAACCCAACCATCAACAAATAATTGGATTAAAGGTTTACTGAGTATTACCACACCAATCAGAGCAAGATCCAGTCTCCCCCATAACTAGTCACTTCCATCAGGAAGCTTCTACAAAGATCCTATGCTTATCCATCAGAGGGCAGACAGAATGAAAACCACAACCACAGAAATCTAACCAAACTTATCACATGGACCACAGACTTGTCTAAATCAATGAAATTATGAGCCATGACATGTAGGGCCACCCAATATGAATGGGTCATGGTGGAGAGTTCTGACAAAACGTGGTGCACTGGACAAGGGAATGGCAAAACAAATCAATATTCTGGCCTTGAAAACCCCATGAACAGTATGAAAAGGCAAAAAGATAAGACATTGAGAATGAACTACCCAAGTCAGTAGGTGCCCAATATGCTACTGGAGAAGAGTGGAGAAATAGCCCAAGAAAGAATGAAGATGCTGAGCCAAAGCAAAGACAATGCTGAGTTGTGGATGTGACTAGTGATGGAAGTAAAGTCTCATGCTGTAAGGAACAATATTACATAGGAACCTGGAATGTTAGGTCCATGAATTGGAAGTGGTTAAAAAGGAGATAGAAAGAGTGAACATCGATATTTCAGGAATCAGTGAACTAAAATGGACTGGAATGGGTGAATTTAATTCAGATGTTCATTATATCTGCTACTAAGGGCAAAAAGCCCTTAGAAGAAATGGAGTATCCCTCGTGTCAACCTAAGAGTCTTAAATGCAGTATTTGGGACAATCTAAAAAGAACAGAATGGTCTCTGTTGGTTTCCAAGGCAAATCACTCAATATCATAGATCAACTCAGTCCAGTTAAGTCACTCAGTCATGTCCAACTCTTTGTGACCTCATAAACCGCAGCATACCAGGCCTCCCTGCCCATCACCAACTCCCGGAGTTCACTCACATTCACGTCCATCAAGTCAGTGATGCCAACCAGCCATCTCATCCTCTGTCATCCCCTTCTCCTCCTGCCCCCAATCCCTCCCAGCATCAGAGTCTTTTCCAACGAGTG
>NW_011491345.1:72288-93349 GCF_000754665.1 Bison bison bison | reverse complement strand
GTGCACTGGTCCTAGCAAACACCCTTTTCCAACAGCACAAGAGATGACTCTATACATGGACATCACCAGATGGTCAATACTAAAATCTGATTGATTATATTTTTGCAACCAAAGATGGAGAAAGTATACAGTCAGCAAAAAGAAGACTGAGAGCTGACTGTGGATCAGATCATGAACTCCTTATTTCCAAATTCAGACTTATTGAAGAAAGTAGGGAAAATCACTGGACCATTCAGGTATGACCTAAATCAAATTTCTTATGATTATACAGTGGAAGTGACAAATAGATTCAAGTGATTAGATCTGATAGAGTGCCTGAAGAACTATGGATGGAGGTTTGTAAAATTGTACAGGGGTCCATGATCAAAATCATCCAAAAGAGAAAGAAATACAAAAAGGCAAAAGGATTGTCTAAGGAGGTCTTACTAATAGCTGAAAAGAAGAGAAGCAAAAGGCAAAGGAGAAAAGGAAAGATATACCCATTTTAATGCGGAGTTCCAAAGAATAGCAAGGAGAGATAAGAAATTCTTCCTCAGTGAGCAACACAAAAGTAGTAGAGGAAAACAGTAGAATGGGAAAGACTAGAAATCTCTTCATCAAAATTAGAGATACCAAGGGAACATGGACAAAATGGACGTGATAAAGGACAGAAATGGTATGGACCTAATAGAAGAAGAAGAGATTAAAAAGAGGGGGCAAGAATACTCAGAAGAACTATACAAAAAAGATCTTAATGACCCAAATAACCACAATGGTGTGCTCACTCATCTAGGGCCAGACATCCTAGAGTCCAAAGTCAAGTTGGCCTTAGAAAGCATCACTATGAACAAAGCTAGTGGAGGTGATGGAATTTCAGCTGAGCTATTTCAAATTCTAAAATATGATGCTGTGAATGTGTTGTGCTCAATATACCAACAAATTTGGAAAACTCAGCAGTGGCCACAGGAATGGAAAAGATCAGTTTTTATCCCCATACCAAAGAAAGGCAATGCCAAAAACTATTCAAACTACAACATAATTATATTCATCTCATAAGCTGGTGAAGTAATGCTCAAAATTCCCTAAGCTAGGCTTCAACAGGATTTGAAGTGAGAACATCCAGATGTTCAAGTTAGATTTAGAAAAGGGAGAACAACCAGAGATCAGATTACCCACATCCACTGGATCATAGAAAAAGCAAGAAAATTCCAGGAAAAACATCTACATCTGCTTCATTTACTATACTAAAGCCTTTGACTTTGCAGATAACAAAAAACTGTGGAAAATTTTTAAAGTGATGGGAATACCTGACTCTTGAGAAATCTGTATGCAGGTCAGTTAGAATTGGACATGGAAGATGGACTGGTTCCAAATTGGGGAATAAGTACATTAAGAGTGTATACTGTCACCTTGCTTATTTAACTTGTATGCAGTGTACATCATGTGAAATGCCAGGCTGGATGAAGCACAAGCTGTAACCAAGATTACTGGGAGAAATATCAATAACCTCAGATATGCAGATGACACCACCCTTATGGCAGAAAGTGAAGAACACCTAAAAAGTTTCTGATGAAATGAAAGAGGAGAGTGAAAAGCCTCTTTAAAGTTCAACATTCAAGAAATGAAGATCATGGCATCAGGTCCCATCACTTCATGGCAAATAGATGGGAAACAGTGAAAACAGTGACGGACTTTACTTTTGGGGGCTCCACAATCACTGCAGAAGGTGACTGCAGCCATGAAATTAAAAGATGCTTGCCCTGTGGAAGGTAACTATGACCAACCTATATAGTACATCAAAAAAACAGAAGCATCACTTTGCTAACAAAGGTTCATACAGTCAAAGCTATGGTTTTTCCAGTAGTCGTGTATAGATATGAGGTTTGGACCATAAAGAAAGCTGAACACTGAAGAACTGATGCTTTTGAAATGTGGTGTTGTAAAAGACTCTTGAGAGTCCCTTGTACAGGAACAAGATGAAGCCATTCAATTCTAAAGGAAATCAACCCTGAATATTCATTTAAAGGACTGATGCTGAAGCTGAAGCTCCAATACTTTGGCCACCTAATGCGAAGAATTGACTCATTGGAAAAGACCCTGATGCTGGGCAAGATTGAAGGCAGGAGGAAATTGGTATGACAGAGGATGAGATTGTTTTGTGGCCTCACTGACTTCTTGGATATGAATTTGAACAATCTCCAGAAGTGGTGATGGACAGTGAAGCAGGGCATGTTGTAGTTCATGGGCTTGCAAAGAGTCAGATATGACTGAGTGATTGAAATAACTAACTATCCCACATTTTATGTTCTTAATGTCATGATTTTCATATTCTTATATTTTTTTAATTAACAAAGTTTTATAATTTGCAATACTTTTTTCTTTAATATTTATACTAGAGTTATAAGTGATTAATCCATCACTTTTGCAATATTAGAGTATTATATTAATAGATTTAACTATATATTTACCTTAGCCAATGAGTTTATGCTGTCATATATTTTTAAGTTGTTAGCTATCATTCTTCCATTTCAGCTGGAGGAACTTCATTTAACATTTCTCATAAGATTTGTCTAAGAGTGACAAACTCCTTTACCTACTTTTTATTAGGAAATTTTTAAATCTCTCCTTCAATTTTGAAGAACAGTTTTACTAGGTAGAAAATTCTTGGTTGAGAGTTGTTTTCTTTCAGGACTTTGAATATATAATGCCACTCCCTTCTTTAAGCAGATTTTCAGCTGAAAAAAAAAAAAAACAAAACTGCTAAAATCTTAGAGGGCTTCCCTTGTATGTAAAAAGTTGTTTTTCTCTTACTGTTTCAGGATTCTCTTTGCCTTTCAGTTAGTCACTTCAATCACTCAGTCATGTACTACTCTTTGTGACCCCATGGATTGCAACATGCCAGGCTTACCTGTCCATCACCAACTCCCAGAGCCTATTCGAACTTAAGTGTATCGAGTTGGTGATGCCATCCAACCATCTCATCCTGTGTCATCCCCTTCACCTCCTGTCTACCATCTTTCCCAGCATCAGGGCCGTTTCCAAAGAGTCAGTTCTTCACATCTGGTGGCCAAAGTATCGGAGCTTAAGCTTCAGCATCAGTCCTTCAATGAATATTCAGGATTGGTTTCCTTTAGAATTGAGTGGTTTGATCTCCTTGCAGTCCAAGGGACTCTCAAGAGTCTTTTCCAACACCACAGTTCAAGTCTTCAGCGCTCAATCTGCTTCACAGTCCAACTCTCACATCCATACATGAAAAAACATAGCTCTGATTCGATGGACCTTTGTCAGCAAAGTAATGTCTCAAAGTAATGTTTTTTAACATGCTGTCTAGGTTGGTCATAGCTTTTCTTCCAAGGAACAAGCATCTTTTAATTTCATGGGTGCAGTCACCATCTACAGTGATTTTGGAGCCCAAGAAAATCATGTCTCTCACTGTTTCCATTGTTTCCCCATCTATTTGCCATGAAGTGATGGGACCAGATTCCATGATCTTAGCTTTTTGAATATTGAGTTTAAAGGAGGTGTTTTCACTCCTCTTTCACATTCATCAAGAGGCTTTTAGTTCCTCTTCACTTTCTGCCATAAGAGTGGTGTAATCTGTATATCTGCGGTTATTGATATTTCTCCCGGCAATCTTGATTCCAGCTTGTGCTTCATCCAGCCTGGCATTTCACATGATGTCCTCTGCATATAGGTTAAATAAGCAAGGTGACGTATACACCCTTGACGTACTTCTTTCTCAATTTGGAACCAGTTCGTTATTCCAATCGATTTTAACTTTTGTTTCTTGAACTGCATACAGATATCTCAGGGGGTAGATAAAGTGGTTTGTTATTCCCATCACTTTAAGAATTTTCCACAGTTTGTTGTGATCCACACAGTCAAAGGCTTTGGCATGACATTATTGATTAATAAAGCAGAGATAGATGTTTTTCTGGAACTCTGTTGTTTTTTTTCTATGATCTAACAGATGTTGGCAATGTGACCTCTGGCTCCTCTGTCTTTTCTAAATCCAGCTTGAACATTAGGAAGTTCATGGTTCATGTAGTGTTGAAGCCTGGCTTGGAGAATTTTGAGCTTTACTTTACTAGTGTGAGATGACTGCAACTGTGTGGTAGTTTGAACATTCTTTGGAATTTCCCATCTTTGGGATAGGAATGAAAACAGACTTTCTCCAGTCCTGTGGCCATTTGCTGAGTTTTCCAATTTGCTGGCATACTGAATGCAGCACTTTCACAGCATCATCTTTTAAGATTTGAAATAACTCAACTGGGATTCCATCACCTCCACTAGTTTTGTTCATAGTGATGCTTCCTAAGGCCCACTTGACTTTGCATTTCAAGATGTCTGGGTCTAGGTGAATGATCACACCATCATGGTTATCTGGGTCATGAAGATCTTTTTTGTACAGTTCTTCTGTGTATTCTTGCCACCTCTTATTAACATCTCTGCTTCTGTCTTTATACCATACCATTTCTGTCTTTATTGTACCCATCTTTGCATGAGATGTTCCCTTGGTATCTCTAATTTTTTTGAAGATATCTGTAGTGTTTCTCATTCTATTGTTTATTTACTCTATTTCTTGCCTTTAATCTTTGATAATTTAATTACAATGTGTTTCCATATGGGTCTTTTAGATTCTTTTTTTCTTTTGCCACTTCTGTTGCTTCCTTTATCTGAATGTACATTTCTTTCCCCAGGTTAGGAAATTTTGAGCTATTATTTTTGGGGGGCATTTTTTCCAAACAAAAGTGCTCACATGCCCGATAAGAACTCCTATTTTTAGTAGTCTTGTGAGGCTTATTTCTCTTGTCCCATTGGCTTTCAGATCTAGGTATCTTGTCAGTCAGTCCATCTTTTTGTGGGAGTCTTAGAAGTTGACATGTTAGATGTGTGATACAAATGCTTTGCTTCTTAGTTAGAAGCTGAAAGTTAGCTGTTTCTTTCCAATTTTATGATACCATGAGGTTTACGAAGAGGGAGCTTCTCAGCTTCTCTTACTTGTCTTGATGTGTTTTCTCATTTGCCCAATGTGTAAGAGTTGCTTATCCAATTTCTGGATTTCCCTTAGAGGGAATTGTTCTACATGTTGCTGTATGTTCAGTGCATTCATGGGAGGAGAAAAAAATCTGAAGTTTCCATCTTGGTCTCTTGAATTATATGAAGTGTTTTTGAAAAGTTGGCTAGAGAAAGGCTTATGGCACAAGTGCTGAATAAAAATGTTGAAAAATAATGATAAAAAATCTTTTATACCTAATAATTTAGCTACTTAAAAAGATTGGAAACATTTAGTATTGGGGAAACTTTGGAGAAATTTATATTGCCAGTAAAAGTGTAACTGATAAGGGCTTAATGGATAATATAAAATGCACCACCACAGGACTCAGTATTCCATGTGAAGGTGCTTGGAAATGATCCTAAATATAGGAAAGGTATTCATTGAGTGCCTTCCTGAGGGGCGTGGGAATATCTAGATACTTCTATGCTACACACACATCATTAGTAACCAGGGCTACTGCTTTCTGTTCACTTTGTCAGCCATCTTTTACCATTTCCTCTGCACCATGAGATGCCACCTGCACCATGTTGGATCTGATATGGAGTTCAAATTTGGGATTCTCATGGGTGCCTCAAGGCTCTGTCATAAATATATACCCATTAACATTGAACTCCTCATCTTCTATTAATGGTCCTACAGTTCCACTTCTTTTTCTTCCTCAAGTTATGGATAAATCTCTGAAGATGTAGGGAAGCAGAAGACCTTGGCAATAATTTCATCATTCTATTCCAAACCTTATTGTTATGTCCACCTAAGATTCAAGGGATCAGAACTAGTAAACAGAGTGCCTGAAGAACTATGGACAAAGATTCATAACATTGTACAAGAGGTGGTAAACAAAACCATTCCAAAGAAAAAGAAATGCAAGAAGGCAATGTATTTGTCTAAGGAGGCTTTACAAATACCTGAGAAAAGAAGAAAAGTGAAAAGCAAGGGAGAAAGGGAAAAGAATACCCAACAGAATGTAAAGTTCTGTTAAGTTCAAATAGTAGAGAGATAAGAAGGCCTTCTTTAATGAACAATGCAAATAAATAGAGGAAAACAACAGCAGGGGAAAAACTAGAGATCTCTTCAAGAAAATTGGAAGTATCAAAGGACTACTTCATCCAAAGATGGATACAATAAATGATAGAAATGGTAAAGATCTAATAGAAGCAGAAGAGATCAAGAAGAGATGACAAGAATACACAAAAGGACTGTACAAAAAAAGTCTTAATAATCCAGATAACCATGATGGTGTGGTCACTCACCCAGAGCCAGACATTCTGGACTGTGAAGTTAAATGGGTCTTTGGAGGCACTGCTGCCAATAAAGCTAGTGGAGGTAATGAAATTCCAACAGAGCTATTTAAAATCCTAAAAGATGATGCTATTAATGTACTTCACTCAATGAGTCAGCAAATTTGGAAAACCCAACAATTACCACAGGATTGGAAAAGGTGAATCTTCATCCCAATTTCCAAGAAGGGTAGTACTAAAGAATATTCAAACTACCAGACAATTTCACTAATTTCCCAGGATAGTAAGGTTATGCTCAAAATCCTTCAAGCTAGTTCTCAGCATAACATAAACGGAGAACTTCCAGATGTATAAGTTGGATTTAGAAAAGAAAGGGAAATCAGAGATCACATTGGTAACATTTGTTGGATCATAGAAAAAGCAAGGAAATTCCCGGAAAAAAAAAAAATCTACCTTTGTTTCATTGACTATGCTAAAACCTTTTAGTGGATCATAACAAACTGTGGGAAACTCTTAAACAGAAGGTAATACCAAATCATCTTACCTGTCTCCTGAGAAACCTGTGGGTCCAGAAGCAACAGTGAAAAACTTAATGGAACAACTGACTGGTTCAAAATTGAGAAAGGAGCATGTTAAGGCTGTATATCATCCCTCTGTTTATGTAATTTATATGCAGAGCACACCATGCGAAATGCCAGAATGGATGAGTTACAAATTGGAATCAAGATTGCTGGGAGAAATATCAACAGCCTCAGACATGCAGATGATACCACTTTAATGGCAGAAAGTGAAGGGGAATTAAAAAGTCTCCTGATGAGGGTGAAAAACCCTTTTGAAGAGAGTGAAAAAGCTGGTAAAGAATCTTCCTGCAATGCAGGAGACCCCAGTTTGATTTCTTGGATAGGGATAGATTACACACTCCAGTATTCTTGGGCTTCCCTGCCCAGTCACTGCAGATGGTGATTGTAGCCATAAAATTAAAAGACACTTGCTCCTTGGAACAAAAATTATGACTAATCTAGACAGCATATTGAGTTATCAGGGAAGCCCAGCATGGACAGCATATTAAAAAGCAGAGACAATACTTTGCTTACAAAAGTCTGTATAATCTAGGTGATGGTTTTTCCAGTGTCACATACAGATGTGAGAGTTGGACCATAAAGAAGGCAAAGTGCCAAAGAATTAATGTTTTCAAACTGTGGTGCTGGAGAAGACTCTTGAGAGTACTTTGGGCAACAGGGAGATCAAACCAGTCAATCCTAAAGGAAATCAATATTTCCTTGAATATTCATTGGAAGGACTGATGCTGAAGCTGAAACTCCAATATTTTGGCCACCTGATGTGAGAGCCAACGTTTTGAAAAATACCCTAATGCTGGGAAAGATTGAAGGCAGGAGGAGAAGAGGACAATGGAAGATAAGATGGTTGAATGGTATCACCAATTCAATGGACATGAACTTGGGCAAACTCTGAGAGATGGTAAAGGACCAGGAGGTCTGATGTGCTGCAATTCATGGGTTCATAGAGTTGGACATGACTTGTTGATTAAACAACGCCGACAATGGCAGTGTGGAAGCCGTGGGCTTTTTCTTCCTTCGATGTCTTGAATTCTTCCTATTTTAGGCATACAGTAAATATCTAAGATTTATTCTGATAGGCCTGACTCTTCAATGTTAATAGAATATGAAGAGGTTTAGAAATTTGTTTCCTCTCTCTTCCAAGACTACTTTCCTAAAAAAAAAAAAAAAAAAAAGTTAGTTGGAAATCAGTGCTATTTAACAACCTCTTTGTTTAAAGCAGCAAATGCCCTCTTTTTCACTGGGCAAGGCACCTCAGCATTGAATGTGGATGAATGAAAACCATTTATTTCTAGTGGGATATTGCTTTAATATCCCACTAGTAATATTCCCCTTATATTGTAAAGGGGGAAATTACAAGGAAAATTTATTGTTCACTATTATTTTGTCTTCTAGGTATACACAAAAATCTTCTTATTAGGAACTGGCCCTGCAGCCTCTGGACCTGAGAAGTGAGTTCATTATTTAAGCTACTGAGGGGCAGGTTCAGTTAGTTTTATTTATATAATCTTCTTCCACAAAAGTATGTCATATTCCTAAATTTTCCCAAAACAAACATACAAACAACAAAAACTCCCAAGTACTTTCAGGGATCTTTTCAGCCAACATATTACTTGCTTTTTGCAACACAGGTTGAAAAGCATATCTTTCCTATTTTCCATCTATGCTGTCATTATGGCTCCTTGTTGTTGTTGAGTCATAAATTATGTTTGACTCTTTTGTGACCCGTGGATTGTAGTCCACTAAACTCCTTTGTCAATGGGCTTTCCCAGGCATGAATAATGGAATGGGCTGCCAATTCCTTCTTCAGAGGATCTTCCTGACCTAGGAATTGAACTCAGGCCTCCTATTTGGCAGGTGGATTCTTTATAACTGAACCACCAGGGAAGCCCCATTATTGCTCCTACTATGCTTCAAAATGTTACCACTGATCAGTAGAGAACTTTGGTGATTTGGCCAACAGTGATTTTGATTGATTTGGTTTTGTTCACATTTACATTTACTAAAGTTTTTCTATTATTGGCTTTCTGCCTGCCAGTATTACTTCAAGATGATTCAGATCAAAGTCTTTCTGGTTAGAAATGTGATGAAAGCTACGATCATCTGTGTAGAGAGTCAGGGGACTCTTCAGGTGGAATATAAATTTGCTTATAAGGTAAAGGGCTTGTGTTAGGTGAGGGCTGCACCCTGGTGTTGCTCAACTCAGCTTGAATTTTAGCTGAATAATTCTTTGCAGCTCCATTTGTTACTTAATGTAGCTGTGCAAATGTATTGGTCTTTTGGTCTTTGACATTCACCATACATCTCTTAGAGTACTTAACATTCTTTCTATTCCATTTAGGTGGGAAAAAAAAAAGCTAAATTTTCCTTTTTTACTGTTGATATAGATTATTTTAAATGATTTCTTACTTGAAAAATGTGATAGAACTCTATGGAGTGAACATGTGGTTTACTGTACCAAGTTGTTTTGTTGATTTAGCTCCCAAGTGAGCAAGAAAGTAAAAGGCAGAACTGAACAGTTTAGACCAAATAAGAGAGTTATAATCCAGATGACAAATATAACTCATTAAAATGTGAAATAAAGTGGCTGAAATTAAATTTAGATTTCTTAAATTCATAGGGATTAACTGTATGTAAAATATTGTGTATAGAACATTGAAAACATCTGTTTTCAATCCAGATAGTCAATACTGAAATCAGATTGATTTTATTCTTTGCAGCCAAAGATGGAGAAGCTCTATACAGTCAGCAGAAAACAAGGCCAGGAGCTGACTGTGGCTCAGGTCATGAACTCCTTATTGTCAAATTCAGACTTAAATTGAAAAAAGAAGGGAAAACCACTAGGCCATTCAGGTATGTCCTAAGTCAAATCCCTTATAGTGGAAGTGACAAATAGATTCAAGGGATTAGATATGATAGACAGAGTGCCTAAAGAACTATGGATGGAGGTTCATGACATTGTACAGGAGGCAGTGATCAAGACCATCCCCAAGAAAAAGAGAGGCAAAAAGGCAAAATAGTTGTCTGATGAGACCTTACAAATAGCTGAGAAAAGAAAAGAAACTAAAAGCAAAGGAGAAAAGGAAAGATGTACCCATCTGAAAGCAGAGTTCCAAACAACAGCAAGGAGAGATGAGAAAGCCTTCCCCAGGGATCAATGGAAAATAATAGAGGAAAAAAATAGAATGGGAAAGACTAGAGATCTCTTCAAGAAAATTAGAGATACCAAGGGAATATTTCATGAAAAATGGACATAATAAAGGACAGAAATGGTATGGACCTAACGGAAGCAGAAGATATTAAGAAGAAGTGGCAAGAATACACAGAAGAACTGTACAAGAAAGATCTTAATGACCCAGATAACCACGATGGTCTGTTCACTCAGCAAGAGCATGACATCCTGGAATTTGAAGTCAAGTGGGCCTTAGGAAGCATCACTATGAACAAAGCTAGTGAAGGTGATGGAATTGCAGTTGAGCTATTTCAAACCCTAAATGATGATGCTGTGAAAGTGCTGCACTCAATATGTCACCAAATTTGGAAAACTCAGCAGTGGCCACAAGACTGGAAAAGGTCAGTTTTCATTCCCATCCCAAAGAAAATGGGAAAGAATGTTCAAACTACCACACAATTGCACTCATCTTACATACTAGCAAAGTAATGCTCAAAATTCTCCAAGCTAGGCTTCAACAGTACATGAACAATGAACTTACAGATGTTGAAGCTGGATTTAGTAAAGCCAAGGAACAAGATTTCAAATTGCCAAAATCTGCTGGGTCATGGAAAAGCAAGAGAGTTCCAGAAAAACATATTCTTCTGCTTTATTGACTACGCCAAAGCCTTTGACAGTGTGAATCACAAAAAAACTGTGGAAAATTCTTAAAGAGATCAGAAAAAACAGACCACCTAACCTGCTTCCTGAGAAATCTGTATGCAGGTCAAGAAGCAAAATGAAAGGTTGTTGTCGAATCACGCAAAGACGCTGGGATTCTTGGCCCCCAGAGGAGAAGAATTCAATCTGGGGCCAGAGACAATGCTTGATTGCTCAGAGCTTTTGTGTAATAAAGTTTTATTAAAGTATAAAGGAGATAGAGAAAGCTTCTGACATAGGCATCAGAAGGGGGCAGAAAGAGTACCCCCTGCTAGTCTTCAGCTGGATGTTGCATAGTCACTAGCAGTCTGTTAATGAAAGAAAGGAATGTCTTAAAACTCAGAATGGCACCAGGCCCCTCACCCATAACATGCACTTTGGGATAATCTTGGCACCAAATGGTTTATCCTAGGCCATAAAATGATTAACTTGAATCTTGAAGAAGGGCAGACCACTATACAAATAGTTTCATTTACATAAATTAGGGGAAAAATATCTGAGTATAACATACTGGTTTGTCTAGTAGGTTCTGAGGCAAGAGGCAGAACTGACTTGAAGACAGAGTTTGGGGTAAATGCATAGTACATTAGCATAGCTTAAGACAAACATTTCCATTAAAAAAAGGCATTGGTTGTCTCTAGGTTTGAGAATAGTTAACTTCAGGCGAAACCAGATGTCATTATGGAAACACAGTATTTTAAGAGAAACCTCCTTTTAAATTTGTATAGAGAAGGAGAAAATATCGCTAGTTTGTTTCCTCCTGCCACTTAAGAGAGATAAAAATGTCTGACACTTGCAGGCTATTTCCTCCGTTTGGAGACCTCTGGCCTTCCTGCCTGTTGCCCTCTCAAAAAGTTAGAACTGGACATGCAGAAACAGATTGGTTCCAAATTGGGAAAGGAGTACATCAAGGCTGTATACTGTCACCCTGCTTATTTAACTTATATGCAAAGTACATCATGAGAAATCTGGGCTGGATAAAGCACAAGCTATAATCAAGATTGCTGGGAGAAATATCAATAATTTCAGACATGCAGATGACACCACCCTTATGGCAGGAACTAAAGAGCCTCTTGATAAAAGTGAAAGAGGAGAGTGAAAAAGTTAGCTTAAAACTCAACATTCAGAAAAGTAAGATCATGGCATCTGGTCCCATCACTTCATGGCAAGTAGATGAGGAAACAATGGAAACAGTGAGAAACTTTATCTTCTTGAACTCAAAAATCACTGCAGATGGTGACTGCAGACATGATATTAAAAGATGCTTGCTCCTTGGAAGAAAAGCTATGATCAACCTAGACAGCATATTGAAAAGCAGAGATATTACTTTACAGACAAAGGTCTGTCTAGTCAAGGCTATGGTTTTTCCAGTAGTCATGTATGAATATGAGAGTTGGACTATAAAGAAAGCTGAGCACCAAAGAACTGATGCTTTTGAACTGTGGTGTTGGAGAAGACTCTTGAGAGTCCCTTGGACTGCAAGGAGACCCAACCAGTCCATCCTAAAGAAAATCAATCCTGAATGTTCATTGGTAGGACTGATCTGAAGCTGAAACTCCAATATTTTGGCGTCCCGATGCGAAGAACCAGCTCACTGGAAAATACTCTGATGCTGGGAAAGATTCAAGGAGGGAGTAGAAGGGGACAACAGAGGATGAGATGGTTGGATGGCATGACCGACTCAGTGAACATGAGTTTGAGTAAGCTCTGGGAGTTGGTGATGGATAGGGAGGCCTGGCCTGCTGCGGTTCATGGGGTCGCAAAGAGTCGGACTTGACTGAGCGATTGAACTGAATCCAGTGAAAGAGACTTCCTGCCCTTCCTATGCATATTTACAGGGGGTGCACAGGGGCAACAATCACTTTCAGCCCATCAACTGATGGTAATCATGTGAGGATCCTTTGTTCACAGATATTTGAAACATTTAAAAATGGACTAAAAAATGTCGAGTCAAATTTTAGTTATCGAGCCTCCATCTGATAATGCTGCTGCTGTTGTTGCTAAGTCACTTGAGTCGTGTCCGACTCTGTGTGACCCCATAGACGGCAGCCCACCCGGCTCCTCTGTCCCTGTGATTCTCCAGGCAAGAACACTGGAGTGGGTTGCCATTTCCTTCTTCAATGCATGAAAGTGAAAAGTGAAAGTGAAGTCATTCAGTCCTGTCCAACTCTTTAGGACCCCAGGGACTGTAGCCTACCAGGCTCCTTCACCCATGGGATTTTCCAGGCAAGAGTACTAGAGTGGGTTGCCATTACCTTCTCCCATCTGATAATGAAAACTGCCTGATCTTTACTTTTTATCAATGCAAAAACTTTCTTTAGGAAAACTTTTAAAATGTGAAGATAAATATTTTAGGATTGATTTCAGATTTGTTTTCCTGTTTTCCCTGAAAGTAACTAAGTTTTTGTTTGGGTAAAACAAGTTACAATAATTTATTAAATATATAATTACTCGTATGCATACATGTAATGTATTTTTAAAATTTTAAATATAATAGAGGACTTTTCTCCTTGAGGTTGGATACAAAATCTTGACTCTTCTGTATCTGTTCAGAGGTAACAGTGAAAATATGAAGGATTAAACTTCAGAGTTGAAGTACAAAAGGAATCTAAGGGTCTGAGGATTTTTAAAATGTAGTTTAATATCCCATTACTTTTAAAAATAGCTTTCACCTCTGTATCTTTGTCTACCTATCTACCTATCTCTCTATGGTCTGTCATTTTCCCTCAGTCATCTACATCCATTTATCCACTTGGATTCTCATGGAGAGAGAAAGTAGTCCTCTACATGACCATCCAGCTGAGAGTACACATGTTAATTAGTGCTTACACTTCTCTACATATAAATTTAATTCTAAAGTAGTAACTTGAGTTGAACAGAGCTCAAATATTATTCTCTTTTTGCAAACAAAAAGAAATAGCAGAATTTATTTCCTTTTTTTTTTTTTTTAACTCCTTTAAACAAGAAGCCTCCTTTAGGAGATTAATATATTTTAAAAGCTGCATAAACTTTTTTTTTTTTAAACAACAAAAGACTGAATTGTAAGCCTTGCCTTTTCTCCTTACAAAATTAATCTATAAAATCAAGACAGCATGTCACATCCTGACATTTACATTTGATTATGGTATAGATTTTTTTTTTAATCACAATTTTTCTTTGCCTAAAAAATTGTTTCTGTATTTACAACCTCTTAGAAATGAGGTATAATTTGTCAGAAGATCATGATTTCAGTGATTCCTCACATTTTTTATTCATTTTAGAAGTTTCAAGGTGGAGGCTAGGTTTAGTTTGCTAGTCTTTGGAAATTTTATTTATTATCATAGTAGACCATGGGTATTCAGAAAGATACAGGGCAGGTGCCTCTGACACATCAACTGTGGCACTGAGGGCATTGCACAAAATGACTTTTGTTCCTTCTCCTTATTACATATTTGGAAGCAACTGACAAACAACTAATCTCAAAAATATACAAGCAACTCCTACAGCTCAACTCCAGAAAAATAAATGACCCAATCAAAAAATGGGCCAAAGAACTAAATAGACATTTCTCCAAAGAAGACATACACATGGCTAACAAACACATGAAAAGATGCTCAACATCACTCATTATCAGAGAAATGCAAATCAAAACCACTATGAGGTACCATTTCACGCCAGTCAGAATGGCTGTGATCCAAAAGTCTACAAATAATAAATGCTGGAGAGGGTATGGAGAAAAGGGAACCCTCTTACACCGTTGGTGGGAATGCAAACTAGTACAGCCACTATGGAGAACAGTGTGGAGATTCCTTAAAAAACTGGAAATAGAACTGCCTTATGATCCAGCAATCCCACTGCTGGGCATACACACTGAGGAAACCAGAAGGGAAAGAGACACATGTACCCCAATGTTCATCGCAGCACTGTTTATAATAGCCAGGACATGGAAGCAACCTAGATGTCCATCAGCAGATGAATGGATAAGAAAGCTTTGGTACATATACACAATGGAGTATTACTCAGCCATTAAAAAGAATACATTTGAATCAGTTCTAATGAGGTGGATGAAACTGGAGCCTATTATACAGAGTGAAGTAAGCCAGAAAGAAAAATACCAATACAGTATACTAACTCATATATGTGGAATTTAGAAAGATGGTAACAATAACCCTGTGTACGAGACAGCAAAAGAGACACTGATGTATAGATCAGTCTTATGGACTCTGTGGGAGAGGGAGAGGGTGGGAAGATTTGGGAGAATGGCATTGAAACATGTAAAATATCATGTATGAAACGAGATGCCAGTCCAGGTTTGATGCACGATACTGGATGCTTGGGGCTAGTGCACTGTGACGACCCAGAGGGATGGTATGGGGAGGGAGGAGGGAGGAGGGTTCAGGATGGGGAACACATGTATAGCTGTGGCAGATTCATTTTGATATTTGGCAAAACTAATACAATTATGTAAAGTTTAAAAATAAAATTAAAAAAAGAAATTAACCAAACATTAAAATTAACACCTCTTTTCTCAGGTAAAGGACTTCTGCAATTCATACTCTAAAAAATTATAGGTGATTTACAATATTAAGTTAGTTTCTGGTATACACCAAAGTGATTCATACATATATATATATTATAATATATATACTATACACGAGTTAGTAATATATGCTTCTGAGTCACTTCAGTCGTGTCCGACTCTGTGCGACCCCATAGATGGCAGCCCACCAGGATGCCCCATCCCTGGGATTCTCCAGGCAAGAACACTGGAGTGGGTTGCCATTTCCTTCTCCAATACATGAAAGTGAAAAGTGAAAGAGAAGTCTCTCAGTCATGTCCGACCCTCAGTGACCTCATGGACTGCAGCCTTCCAGGCTCCTCCATCCATGGGATTTTTAGGCAAGAGTACTGGAGTGGGGTACCATTGCCTTCTTCAAGGGATCTTCCTGACTCAGGGATTAAAGCTGGGTCTCCTGCCTTGCAGGCAGACAGATCCACATTTTCAGTCTTTTTAATTATAGGTTACTGTGAGATATTGAATATAGTTCCCTGTACTATTCAATAGGACCTTATTATTTGGCCATTAATGTTTTATATAAAGTAGTATGTATCTGGTGGGCTGCTGTCTATGGGGTCACACAGAGTCGGACACGACTGAAGTGACTTAGCAGCAGCAGCAGCAGCAGTATGTATCTATTAATTCTAAACTATTAATTTATCCCTTTCCCTCTTTTTCCTTTGGTAACTATATGCTTTCTATGTCTGTGAGTGTGTTTCTGTTTTGTAAATGACTTCATTTTTATCTTTTTTCCTAGATTCAATACATAAAAGGTTTAATATGATATTTGTCTTTGTCTGACATTGACCTACTATGACAGTCTGTTGCTTCAAACTCAGCAGTGGCCACAGGACTGGAAAAGGTCAGTTTTCATTCCAATCTCAAAGAAAGACAATGCCAAAGAATGCTCAAACTACCGCACAATTGCACTCATCTCACACGCTAGTAAAGTAATGCTCAAAATTCTCCAAGCCAGGCTTCAGCAATACATGAACCGTGAACTTCCAGATGTTCAGGCTGGTTTTAGAAAAGGCAAAGGAACCAGAGATTAAACTGTCAACATCTGCTGGATCATTGAAAAAGCAAGAGAGTTCCAGAAAAAAAAATCTGTTTCTGCTTTATTGACTATGCCAAAGCCTTTGACTGTGTGCATCACAATAAACTGTGGAAAATTCTGAAAGAGATGGGAATATCAGACCACCTGACGTGCCTCTTGAGAAATTTGTATGCAGATCAGGAAGCAACAGTTAGAACTGGACATGGAACAACAGACTGGTTCCAAATAGGAAAAGGAGTACGTCAAGGCTGTATATTGTCACCCTGCTTATTTAACTTATATGCAGAGTACATCATGAGAAACGCTGGGCTGGAGGAAGCACAAGCGTACACCAAGATTGCTGGGAGAAATATCAATAACCTCAGATATGCAGATGACACGACCCTTATGGCAGAAAGTGAAGAAGAACTAAGGAGCCTCTTGATGAAAGTGAAAGAGGAGAGTCAAAAAGCTGGCCTAAAGCTCAACATTCAGAAAACTAAGATCGTGGCATCCAGTCCCATCACTTCATGGTAAATAGGTGGGGAAACAATGGAAACAGTGTCAGACTTTATTTTTCTGGGCTCCAAAATCACTGCAGATGGTGACTGCAGCCATGAAATTAAAAGACGCTTACTTCTTGGAAGGAAAGTCATGACCAACCTAGATAGCATATTCAATAGCAGAGACATTACTTTGCCAACAGTGGTCTGTCTAGTCAAGGCTATGGTTTTTCCAGTGGTCATGTGTGGATGTGAGAGTTGGACTATAAAGAAAGCTGAGCACTGAAGAATTGATGATTTTGAACTGTGGTGTTGGAGAAGATTCTGGAGAGTCCCTTGAACTGCAAGGAGATCAAACCAGTCCATCCTAAAGGAAATCAGTCCTGGGTTTTGGAAAGACTGATGTTGAAGCCGAAACTCCAATACTTTGGCCACCTGATGTGAAGAGCTGACTCATTGGAAAAGACCCTGATGCTGGGAAAGGTTGATGGCAGGAGGAGAAGGGGATGACGGAGGATGAGATAGTTGGATGGCATCAGTGACTTGATGGAAATGGGTTTGGGTGGACTCTGGGAGTCGGTGATGGACAGGGAAGCCTGGCTTGCTGCGGTTCATGGGGTCGCAAAGAGTCGGACATGACTGAGGGAGTGAACTGAACTGAATAGTCCATTGTGTATGTATATGTGTGTATGTGTGTGTGTGTGTGTGTGTGTGTGTGTGTGTGTGTGTATCTCATATCTTCTTTATTCCTTCATGTATTATTGGACACATAGACATGCTTTCATGTCTTGGGTGTTGTAAGTGCTATGGACATCGGGGTGCATGCATCTTTTCCAATTATAGTTTTGTTCAGGTATATGTCCAAAAGTGGATTGCTGGCATATCTCTAATTCTAAAGTATGTCATTAAGCAAATAAAGAAGATAACATTGTGATAATGATTTATGGGGAGAAAGAAATGGCCACCCACTCCAGTAGTCTTGCCTGGAGAATCCTTTGGACAGAGGAGTCTGGAGGGCTGCTGTCCCTAGGATCTCACAGAGCCAGACACGTCTGAAGTGACTTAGCTTGCATACATGCATTGGAGAAGGAAATGGCAACCCACTACAGTATTCTTGCCTGAAGAATCCCAGGGACAGAGGAGCCTGGTGGGCTGCCGTCTGTATGGTCGCAGAGACTCAGACATGACGGAAGTGACTTAGTAGCAGCTGCAATGATATTATGACATATTATTGGGGAAGTGGTATTAATAGAAATCAGAGGTTGTTAGTGAGGGTGGTCTTTAGGCATGGAAAGAGGAACAGATGGGAAGGACACTAAAAAATAAACAAGCACAAAAACTGATTATATCAATATGTAATAGACATATGAGGTACAAATGATGTAGAATCTCTACAAAAATGAGAACTGGGAAGATGAAGCTCATATTTTCAAGTGAAAACATTTTTAAAAAAGATGCCCTTGATGAGCATTCAGGGTCCAGGCCGAAAAATGCCTGACAGAACAAAAAGTGCTTCTTGTCAATTTTGAGTTAAATTTTAAAATATGAGCTTCCAAGTTAATCAAGAAAGCTCAAAGAGTCATTATAAGGATTAGAATGCCTAATATTTGTGAAATATCTAGCACAGTGTTTATTACATAGCAAGCATTATATGAGCTCCTTTTTACTGTGTTTATTACAGCTGGTCCTTGCCCAATCCTATGGGGTAGATATCACCATTACTCCCTTTTCATGTGCATCTCTGGGGGTCAAGTCATATCCAAGGAGAAACTCTGTGTCCTCACTGAATTGTCTTGGTGGAACTCTCATTAAGGTGACCACCCTTCTCTGGCCAAGGAGTGAGCAGAAACACAAGTTGCTATTCTCAGATGCACTCTTTATTTTGAAATTTATTTATTTTTGGATGCACCATGTGGAATGTGGGATCTTACTTCCCTGACCAGAGATGCAACCTGCTCCCCTGTAGTAGAAGCCCAGATTCCTTACCACTGGACTGACAGGGAAGTCCCTCGATTTTGAAATTTAAATCTCAAACTATTGAAATTCATCAACATTGCACCCTGAAAAGGCTGACCTGGATCCCTGGAAGATACCCTACTGTAAATTCTCTCTGAGCCTGATTCTTGAGATTTCATTTCAGTTCTTGAGCTACTCTGTACCTTTCCATTACATTTTGTTTTTTCCATTGTGACTTCAGCCCTTCAGTTCTCTGCTTGGGTGAAAGGTTGGCATGCACTTGTCAAGGTCCCCTACATTCTACCTGAGTTGGCCCAGGAAATGGGGAATTGCTGGAATCCTTTGTCTTGGGAAAGGGAGGACTTGGAAGGCCCAGTACAGACCTGACACTTGATTTCTCCAATACAATAAAATCATGCTGATAGAGGTGGCCTTAAACTTTCTTCACCCAATTATTTGTGTCATCAAAGTAATGATTATCTGTAGAGTCTGTAGCATTTGTTTAAGTGCTTATGTTCATCCTGATAAGTCTCTTTGTAAATGTCTATAAGATTGTCTGATTGTTTTGTTCATAAATCTGTTTTTATTTTCTCTTATTGAGCCTGTATATTATTGGCCCTTTAAGAGACGGGACCACATGTTTTTCTACCCATTGTTACCTGCCATATTCTAGCTTTGCCATGTGTATCCAAAGCCATTTCTGACACCAGGCCCAGTTGTCTTTTTCTCCTGAAGCCTTGATTTCTGCATGATCCAACACATGTTCCTGCTGTTACCCCCTTGGAATGCTCTCCCTCTCCCACTCATCTTTTACAATCCTACACTTTCAAGTCTTAAGTGGTCCTCCTTCATTATATATCAATCCATGCTGATTTCTATTTGAACTCCTAATGCTCTCCAATCAGGGCCTCACAGTATAGTAATTGTTTCACATGTGAGTATTTAAATTCATACATGAATGGTAAGATTCAGGTAAACAGTGATCAACTGCTTTCCCCCCAATATTTTATTGTCAAAAATTTAAACACAAAATAGAGATATTTCATGGTGTGAACAGTCATGCACATACCTTGATCCTATAGTTAAAATTTTGCTATATTCACTTTATCATGTATATATCCCCTCAGTATATCCTTCCATCCTTCCATTGTTTCACCTTATTTTTTTGTGATACATTGAGAAATAAGTTGCAGACATCAGCATGCTTCATCTCCAACAATTTAGAATGCCTCTCACTAGAGTCGCCAATTTTTCACATTGTTTTTTTACTAATTTTTCACTACTTCACAGTTCTCTGTTGAGTATTGACCATTAATTAGAACATCAATATTTTCATATTGGGTTGAATTTAGACAGCACTTTGAAATTCACTGGAATCTAAAAGTGTGGAAGCCCAGATAAATAGTTTTTGGAGCCTCAGAGGAACATGGATGTGGGTGGGTCTTGTGGAGCTGGGAAGAGACATATTAATGCATAGTTTGAACCAGTCCAACTTGTGAACTATGGAATATATTTTAGGTGTTGCTCAGGCAAAGTTTTGGAAGGCAGTTGGCAAAGAGACCAGACAGGCCACCATCTGATTGACTGGAGTACTGACATGGTGCTACTTACACCGAGTGCTTAATAAAGAAGAGAAGGACAACCCAGTTTCTCTAAAGATACATTGAAATGAGATAATAAAATAGCCACAAAAGGCAGAAAATGGGTGCCTGTGCAGCAGCTCATACAGCTTTATTACAGTTAGTTGGGTTCACTCTTAATTCTTTCACAGAATAGCACACACTCAGCAATACGTGAACCGTGAACTTCCACGTGTTCAAGCTGGTTTCAGAAAAGGCAGAGGAACCAGAGACCAAATTGCCAACATCTGCTGGATCATCGAAAAAGCAAGAGAGTTCCAGAAAAACATCTATTTCTGCTTTATTGACTATGCCAAAACCTTTGACTGTGTGGATCACAATAAACTGTGGAAAATTCTGAAAGAGATGGGAATATCAGACCACCTGACGTGCCTCTTGAGAAATTTGTATGCAGATCAGGAAGCAACAGTTAGAACTGGACATGGAACAACAGACTGGTTCCAAATAGGAAAAGCAGTACGTCAAGGCTGTATATTGTCACCCTGCTTATTTAACTTATATGCAGAGTACATCATGAGAAATGCTGGACTGGAAGAAGCACAAGCTGGAATCAAGATTGCCGGGAGAAATATCAATAACCTCAGATATGCAGATGACACCACCCTTATGGCAGAAAGTGAAGAGGAACTAAAAAGCCTCTTGATGAAGGTAAAAGAGGAGAGTG
>NW_011491345.1:66246-72141 GCF_000754665.1 Bison bison bison | reverse complement strand
TTTTTCTGGGCTCCAAAATCACTTCAGATGGTGACTGCAGCCATGAAATTAAAAGACGCTTACTCCTTGGAAGAAAAGTTATGACCAACCTAGATAGCATATTCAAAAGCAGAGACATTACTTTGCCAACAAAGGTCCATTTAGTCAAGGCTATGGTTTTTCCAGTGGTCATATATGGATGTGAGAGCTAGACTGTGAAGAAAGCTGAGCGCCGAAGAATTGATGCTTTTGAACTGTGGTGTTGGAGAAGACTCTTGTGAGTCACTTGGACTGCAAGGAGATTCAACCAGTCCATCCTGAAGATCAGCTCTGGGATTTCTTTGGAAGGAGTGATGCTAAAGCCGAAACCCCAGTGTTTTGGCCACCTCATGTGAAGAGTTGACTCACTGGAAAAGACTCTGATGCTGGGAGGGATTGAGAGCAGGAGGAGAAGGGGACGACAGACAATGAGATGGTTGGATGGCGTCACTGACTCGATGGACGTGAGTCTGAGTGAACTCCGGGAGTTGGTGATGGACAAGGAGGCCTGGTGTGATGCGATTCATGGGGTTGCAAAGAGTCGGACATGACTGAGCCACTGAACTGAACTGAAAGAGACACTTTGGGCCCAAGCAGAAGAATCCGTGAGGAAACTGCTCTGAACCAGTGTAGGCAGTGACTTTCTGATTTGGAGGAGATACAGGTTAGATTCCAAGATTGAGAAGATCCCCTGGAGGAGGGTATGGCACCCCACTCCAGTATTCTTGCCTGGAGAATCCTCCTTAGACAGAGGAGCCTGGTGGGGTCCATGAGGTCACAAAGAGTCAGGCATGACTGAAGTGACTGAGCATAGTACAGCAAAATGTTATTGTCATAACCATTATTCACCCTGACTTATTTAGGTGTTATACATTTATATCTATATCCCTTCATCTTTCATTCATGTATCTCTGGTCATCATCTTTTTGGAGAGTCCTCTCTTGGTCCTTATATTGACAAGAAAAGCCACTTTCTGGATGACATTCTATCACTGCATTCTATTTTACCTGGAAGCCCAACACAATTACTTACTGTATCCTTTTTAAACTATTTCTTATCTTTCTACCTAAAATTTTATAACTCTAGAATCACATTTTCCCATTCCCCTGTGCAATGATAGGCTCTCAGAGAGCTTGATCCATAACAGACCCCTTATGAAAATGTATTGAATTATAGATACAAATAAATATGAATAGGGGAAAATTTGTTCCAGTATTATTCCAAATGTCCTTTCTGCGTTTGAGCCCTACCTATGCAGGCCTTCTTCCTTCTCCACTTCCAGATACTTTTTATTGAGGTATTGTTGGCTTATAACATTACACATTTCATCCACATAACGCTGTTTATACTTCTGTATAAACTATAGCATGCTCACCACCAAAAATATAGTTTCCATTTGTCACCATATACTTGATTCATGTACCCATTTTGTCCTCGCCTGTGACCTCCCTTGTTCTGGCAGTCACTACTGTATTATCTTGTTCTACATGTCTCTTTTTGCTTAGTTTGGCTTATTCATTTATTTTGTTTATTTTTGTTTTCATATAAGAGTGTAATCTTGCTGTATTTGTCTTCCTTTGTCTGACATTTCATTTTGTGAAATACCCTCAAGATTCATCCATGTTGTTGCAAATGGCAAGATTTCATCTTTCTAATGGCTGGGTACTGTTCCATTGTATGCAGTTACCACATCTTCTTTATCCTTTCATCTGTTAATGGACATTTATGTTGTTTCAATATCTTGGCTATTGTGAATAATCCTGCAATGAACATAGTGGTGCATATATCTTTTCTAGGTAGTGGGGAGTTGTTGTTGTTGTTGTTGTTGTTTTTTCAGATAAATACCCAGGAGTGTAATTACTGGATCATATAGTGGTTCTGTTCTTCATTTTTTTGAAAGCTATTTTGTTTTTCATTTTTTTTTTAAAGCTGCATAGTACTTACCATAGTGGCTGTACCAATTTACATTCCCACCACAGTATATGAGAGTCCCATTTTCTCTGCATTCTCATCACCACTTGTTATTTATTGTTTTTTTTTTTAATGATAGCCATTCTGACAAGCATAAGGTGATATATAAGGTGATATCACATAAGGTGATATTTCATTATGGTTTGACTTGCATTTTTCTACTAACTAATGATGTTGAGTATTTTTTCATGTACTTGTTAGTCATCTGCATGTCTTTTTTGCAAAAATGTTTATCCAGCTCCTCTGCTAGTTTGAAATTACAGTTGTTTGATTTCTGGTGTTGTTGAAGTATATGAGTTCTTTATATATTTTGGATATATAATCATATATGATTTGCAAGTATCTTCTTCCATTTGGGAAGCTATCGTTCTGGTTTATTGAATATTTCCTTTGGTGAACAGAAGCTTTTTAGTTTGATGTAGTCTTTCTGGGCGTGTCTCCTCAAGCAAGGGAAACAAAAGTAAAGATAAATAAATGGAAATACATTTCTTTTATTGTTGTTCAATTGCTCAGTCATGTCTGACTCTTTGCAGTCCCATGGACTGCAGTATGCCAGGTTCACCTGTCCTTCACCATCTCCAAGAGTCTGATCAAACTCATGTTCACTTAGTTGGTGATACCTTCCAATCATCTCATCCTCTGTCGTCCCCTTCTCCTCCTGCCTTCAATCTTACCCAGCATCAGTGTCTTTTCTAATGAGCTGGCTCTTTGTATCAGGTGTCCAAAGTACAGGAGCTTCAGTTTCAGCATCAGTCCTTCCAATGAATATTCAGGGTTGATTTCCTTTAGTATTGACTGGTTTGAGCTCCTTGCAGTCCAAGGAACTCTCAAGAATCTTCTCCAATGCCACAGTTTGAAAGCATCAATTCTTAACCACTGAGCCTTCTTTATGGTCCAACTCTCATATCCACACATGACTACTGGAAAAACCATAGCTTTGACTATATGAACCTTTGCCAGAGAAGTAGTCTCTGATTTTTAATATGCTGTTTAGGTGTGTCATAATTTTTCTTCCAAGGAGCAAAAAAGTGTTTTTTAATTTCAGAGCTGCAGTCACCGTCCACAGTGATTTTTAAGCCCAAGGAAATAAGATCTGTCGCTATTTCCATCCCCAGCCCCCCCCATATGTTTGCAATGACGATAGGGGACTACATGCCATGATTTTAGTTTTATGAATGTTGAGTTTTAAGCCAGCTTTTTCACGCTTCTTTTTCACCTTCATAGAGAGGCTCTTTAGTTACTTTTCATTTTCTGCCATAAGGGTGGTGTCATCTGCTTATCTGAAGTTATTGATATTTCTCCGGGTGATCTTGTTTCCTGCTTTAGTTTCATCCAACCTGGCATTCTGCATGATGTACTCTACATAGAAGTTAAATAAGCAGGGTGACAATATACAGCCTTGATATATACTCCTTTCCTGGTTTTGAACCAGTCCTTTGTTCCATGTCTGGTTCTAACTGTTGGTACTTAACCTGCATATGGGTTTTTAAGGAAGCAGGTAAGATGGTCTGGTGTTCCCATCTCTTAAAGAATTTCCAAGTTTTTTGTGATCCATACATTCAAAATCTTTAGCATAGTCAATGAAGCAAAAGTAGATGTTTTTCCAGAATTCCCTTTCTTTTTTGTGATCCAACAGATATTGGCAATTTGATCTCTGGTTCCTCTGCCTTTTTTGAATCCTAATACTTACCTAATATTTACCCTCAGTGGACCTGCACTCGGACTTGACTCTCTGAACTGTGCCACAAGTTACAAAATCATCTACCCCATCTCTGAAAACTCCCACACCTTTAGCATGCTGGTCTCAGCTAGAGGTTATGAGATGACTAGATCTAATGGAGGAAATTGATCACAAGCTGTGAGTGATTGAGAGGCTTGCTTAATGTATTAAATCTCCTAAGGATGTTTACATATTATCAAGAGTAGTAAACTCTGGCAGTGTGATTAAGCAACCGAAATAATTTCAGGCAGTTTATATGAAAAAAGATCCAGGGATTTAGCTAAATAAAAACAAAATCTGAATGCCCTTAAAATTGAGAAAAGTTAGTTACTTCTTCTTTGAGTGCAATATAGCCTCAACTGACGTTGTGCATGTTTACAGTACACAGGGAATGCTGATTTTCATTGACTCTGACAATTTATATGGTAGTTGACATACTGCAGAATGCAGAGAATGATTAGGGTGTGAAGCTCTCTCAGATTATGTCAGTTGAAGAATCACTTAGGAGTTGGAAATATTTAGTTTGCAGAAGAAAAGACTTAGGGAAGATCAGTAAAATTGTTTCATCTATTTGAAAATAACTATTGACCACCTAATATATGCTAGCACTAAATTAGGAGCTGGGGGAAAATGGCGATGAAAATCAAAGTAGAAAAAAAAAAAAATCAAAGTAGTCCTATTCACAGAGAACTTAGATTCCATAGTTAAGGAAATAAAGATGATCAGGTAGAAAAGGAAATAAAGACTATTAGGCAGAAAAAAAATATATTCTTTTCCTTTTCTTTGTCTTAAAAGAGCAGATAAAGGACCAATACACACAAAATTGCATAAAAATACATTTACTTGATCTAAATAAGTCTCTAACATTTACAGAGTAGGAAAACCTAGAATAAGATGATTTCTGGGATGGCAAGTTCCCATTATTGATAATATTTACTTAATACTAGCAAGGTTCAAGGTGGCTGTAGATGAGAGTCCATTGGCACTGGGGACAAAAACAGAAACTTGTCCATAAATTCTATAAATCTTTGTTAGTCAAGATCACAAATTTTCACTTATGATGACCAGAGAAATGAGCACAATTGTTTCTTCGGGTCATGTTTATAAAAAAGGAGTCATTTGATTTGGACTTCTTGATCCTTTTATGAAACGAATCGCCAGTCCAGGTTTGATCCAGGATGCAGGATGCTTGTGGCTGGTGCACTGGGATGACCCAGAGAGATGGTACTGGGAGGGAGGTGGGAGGGGGGTTCAGGATGGGGAACACGTGTACACCCATGGCAGATTCATGTTGATGTATGGCAAAACCAATACAATATTGTAAAGTAATTAGCCTCCAATTAAAATAAATAAATTTATATTTTAAAAAAAGGAAAGGATGAAGGGTCCTGAGGAGCCTCACATGAAGAATAAACAGCTGACAACTATCTTAACAGGAAATGTAATCTAGGTCACATAAGGCAAAGATTAAGGCAGGAGCATGTCACCTACAAAAGTAGACAGCAATGGGTGCAGCAGAAAGGGTGTCAAATGTGACTCTTTTTCTAAATTTCTGATCTTCCCCTGAGTCTCATGGCTCCAAGCAAGTCCCTTTTCCTCTCTGGCATGAAATTTCTTCAGCAGAAAAATGAGGGATTATATTATTATCTCTAATGCAACTTTTTAGTCTCATGTTTAAACACTTCAGAAAGCATTAAATGCATATTTTGTAAGGATATTTAACTTTTTAATTGCTGAGTAATACTCCATTGTGTATATGTACCAAAGCTTTCTTATCCATTCATCTGCTGATGGGCATCTAGGTTGCTTCCATGTCCTGGCTATTATAAACAGTGCTGCGATGAACATTGGGGTACACGTGTCTCTTTCCCTTCTGGTTTCCTCAGTGTGTATGCCCAGCAGTGGGATTGCTGGATCATAAGGCAGTTCTATTTCCAGTTTTTTAAGGAATCTCCACACTGTTCTCCATAGTGGCTGTACTAGTTTGCATTCCCACCAACAGTGTAAGAGGGTTCCCTTTTCTCCACACCCTCTCCAGCATTTATTGCTTGTAGACTTTTGGATCGCAGCCATTCTGACTGGCGTGAAATGGTACCTCATAGTGGTTTTGATTTGCATTTCTCTGATAATGAGTGATGTTGAGCATCTTTTCATGTGTTTGTTAGCCATGTGTATGTCTTCTTTGG
>NW_011491345.1:62205-66146 GCF_000754665.1 Bison bison bison | reverse complement strand
TGGTTTTGATTTGCATTTCTCTGATAATGAGTGATGTTGAGCATCTTTTCATGTGTTTGTTAGCCATCTGTATGTCTTCTTTGGAGAAATGTCTATTTAGTTCTTTGGCCCATTTTTTGATTGGGTCATTTATTTTTCTGGAGTTGAGCTGTAGGAGTTGCTTGTATATTTTTGAGATTAGTTGTTTGTCAGTTGCTTCATTTGCTATTATTTTCTCCCATTCTGAAGGCTGTCTTTTCACCTTGCTAATAGTTTCCTTTGATGTGCAGAAGCTTTTAAGGTTAATTAGGTCCCATTTGTTTATTTTTGCTTTTATTTCCAATATTATTATACACAATGGAGTATTACTCAGCCATTAAAAAGAATACATTTGAATCAATTCTAATGAGGTGGATGAAACTGGAGCCTATTATACAGAGTGAAGTAAGCCAGAAGGAAAAACACCAATACAGTATACTAATGCATATATATGGAATTTAGAAAGATGGTAACAATAACCCTGTGAACGAGACAGCAAAAGAGACAGTGATGTATAGAACAGTGTTATGGACTCTGTGGGAGAGGGAGAGGGTGGGAAGATTTGGGAGAATGGCATTGAAACATGTAAAATATCATGTATGAAACGAGATGCCAGTCCAGGTTCGATGCACGACACTGGATGCTTGGGGCTAGTGCATTGGGACGACCCAGAGGGATGGTATGGGGAGGGAGGAGGGAGGAGGGTTCAGGGTGGGGAACACATGCGTACCTGTGGTGGATTCGTTTTGATGTTTGGCAAAACTAATACAATTATGTAAATTTTAAAAATGAAATAAAATTTAAAAAAAAAGAAAAAGAGGATCCCATAAAAAAAAAAAAAGGATATTTAACTAAATTTTTTGGACCATTAAGATAGCATTTTGGAAATAAAATGTGTCATCTCGGTGGATCAATTAGAATCATCACATATAAAAAATACTGCTCTTTTGGTTCTTGAATCTGGCAATAAATTCAGCAATGAAAAGTCTTTGAATAAACACTTAGAAATATTTTCAAATAGCTTGCATGTGATATTTTAAAGCAGTTATTCTCTCAAATAATAAATATTATTGCAGCTTGTATTCCTCTGTTTTATTCTGTGAATTGGATATCTGAAATCCATTTCAACAAAATTGGTGATTTCAGAGGCAATGCATATCTGAAAGAACACACTATTCTTGCTTGAGAAAAATCTGAAAAAGATATATTAGTTTGTATCAGTCTTTTAATAAGAAATACTAATTTTATTGTACTATTCCTCCTTTCATTACACAGTAGGATATTGTGCTGAACATTCCTGCTATTTTAGACTTCTTAAAAAGATGTGCCTACAATAGAATATAATTGGCCTATGTAATTTTCAAGGATGAAAATTATCCTTTCTAAAAGCTTTTTGTATAGTACCCAATAATTGTAGCCTAATGAATTTGTAACAAAATAGGATGGCTTTTTCACAATAACAAAGGCATTAAAATTTTAATTTACAATAAGTACAACAGCGTATGACAATTCATGAGTATCTTCAAAATATCTTTAAGTTTACTACATCTACATATTTTGTAGCCTGAAAAAAATTTATAATCTATCTACTCCTCTTATTAATTGCAGAATTGACTGATGATGTACTAATTCCACTTTTTGTTTCAGTATGTCATCACAATTAAAATATAATTTTCACTCAACTTCACTTTGTGAAATACCCTAAGAAGGAAAATAGTAATTGAATAAGTCAAAGTTGAAAATAGAAACTCAAAGAAGTTTTAGATTTTGTATACTTTCTATTTTTATAATAGTCTAGTTTTCAAAACTGTTATACTTACTAATTTGCTAAAGCGTATTTTAAAGTTAAAAAGATAGAGAATTTTGAATATGTCTTTTTTCATGAAATGTGCAAAGTAAAAAACATTTTACCTATATTTGTTACGTATAATATAGTACATGGTATGCTGGGTTGTGATTAGCGGTAGCCTCTTGATTCAGACCTTCTGAACTTGGAAACCTCTCTCTATGCTTTCCCACTGCCCCAAGGCTCTGGTGCCTTCCTGTACTCCTCTTTAAAATGAGTATAATAGAACCTCAATGGATGGTTTACAATAAATAATTAAATCTAGGTAAAGAGCCTAAAAATGTGTTTACAAAGTACTAGGAGCTTAGTTAGTGGTAGCTATTTCATTATTAACATTATGATTTGGACATTTTTTCAAGAAGAAATTAGAATCAATTGCTTCTCTATCTAATCTTCAAGGCCATTTATTCTTTTGCAGCACAACTTCTGGAGTTCTCTTTAGGCTTAAGTCAATTTTCTAATTTCTCATATGAACATCTTGATCAACTGTGAATTTGTCTATGCCAAACCCAATGCCTAAATATTTTCTTTAAGAAGCTATATTTCCACAACATTCATCTACTTACCTAATCTCCTTTGGTAAGATTTTCATGATGCCGTCTAATTGATTTTCTCTCACTTGTCATATACTCAACCTTTACATGCTTGCTTATACTCGGTTGATTCATTTCACTGGTCATTTTGGGGGCCATTTACTTACTTACTAAATACTTACTGTATTCCTAGAATTTTTTATAGTACTTTAAGTGTGACAAAGGGAATAAATTTTTGGTTTTGAAGATGAATCTATCCAAAAGACCGACAGAGAGTATCACAAGACATGAGCATGCCAGGAATTGACAGTAAAGAAGAGGAGTGTGAGTTGGGGCCAGTCTAGACTACCGTCCAGGAGCATATTGTACAATTCAGGAGAGAATTTCAGCGGAGAAACTAGCAATGTAGGAAAAGGTTAGGATTGTGTTTGGAGTAGTTAAGAGCTGTGACTTTAATAGAATTGGATAGTCCATGCTGCATCACGAAGAAAAGAAGCTGAAAATGACCTTGATTCTAAGCCTCATGATTTGTCCTTGAAATGATAAAGGATAAAGGAGGAACTCATAGATGCTTTGACTTGAGATGATTTTGTTTTAGGAGTATTTCAGGAAGGAAAGTATGAACACCACTAAACAGGGAATCTAGAGTAAAACTGTCTAAGTACTGCTTTTAAGTACTCATTGCATGACCTTATGATAAATTACTTCATCTCTTTAAGCCCCAGTTTTTTCATCTTTTAAGTAGGTGTCATAGAAGTAACTACCTCTGCAATATATTGTCAAGACAAAATGAGATTGTATGTAAAAGGATGTATTATAGTGCAAAATATGTATCGTTATTATATAGCTATTAATGGGCATGAGTAAATAACTAGATGGAGATTATTGTTATGCAAGTGAAGTTTCTAGCATGCCCTTGTAGATAAAATTTTGTTTGTTGGATCCACCCAAAACTTAGCAGACATGTCCATTTCACAGTCACCTGGACAACCTTCTCTACTGTCATGGAAATAAATCTGCCTTTCATGGTACAGACTTTTTGTGTGTGTGCTTGGTCTACTATTCTACTCATCTTCTTTTTATACTGTATACCACAGTCTGCCTCTGATAGCTCCAGGCTTATCACTTTCCCACCCATGAAACTCTAAAAGGAGGCAACCTTAATAAGTAAGGAACTTCTCAAACACATTTCCACCAGAGGGTAGTGGATTAATTATCCTACTGTCTAATTTGCAGTGCAAAGACAGTAGCCTTCAGAATAAGCCACTGTATCTCCTATATCACACAAAATACATATCAGCTTCCTCCAAATAGTATTGAAACATGCGTATTATCATATGTGAAATAGATTTTCAGTCCAGGTTCAATGGATGTCACAGGGTGCTCAGGGCTGGTGCCCTGGGATGACCCTGAGGGATGGGATGGGAAGGGAGGTGGAGGTAGGTGAGAGGGAGGTTCAGGATGGGGAACACATGTACACACATGGCTGATTCATGTCACTGTATGGCAAAAACCACTAAAATATTGTAAAGTACTTAGCCTCC
>NW_011491345.1:21506-62105 GCF_000754665.1 Bison bison bison | reverse complement strand
ATATGTTGAAATATATATTGTGTAAATCTGTTGAAAGACTTTCCAATCTTTTCAAGAAACAGACAAGCTGAAAATGAATATATGTTGAAAGAGAAGTGAAAAGATATAGAGAAGATTTTTACTTTCACTAAACATATTGTTATCTCCTTAATATATTCCTTGAATAATACCTATAATAAACATTTAATAAATCTAAACTGATAAATATATTGTGTGTATATATATATATATAATTTTTAGACCTGCCTGTTGATTAAAAAAATATGTTGTTAATAATCCATAGGAAAATTCCATAAGAAGAAACATATGAATGACTTTGATCCTCCTGTCCATGTAAAAACAGAATCAGCCATAAAATTCAACTAATAGATCTTAGGAAAACTTTGGAGGAAATTCAGAATATAGTGCACGCGAAGTCGTTTCAGTTGTGTCTGACTGTTTGTGACCCTATGGACTGTAGCTCACCAGGCTCCTCTGTCCTTGGAATTCTGCGGGCAAGAATACTGGAGTAAGTTGCCATGCCCTCCTCCAGGGGATCTTCCCCACCCAGGGATTGAACCCTCTCCTGTTACGTCTCCTGCATTGGCAGGTGCTTTCTTTGCCACTAGAGATACCTGGTAAGAGGTGCCTAAATATAATTAAATATAGTCTCTAAAATATTAATATAATGCCTAAACATAGTGCCATTAAACAATCAAATGATTCAGGGACAAAAACATGAGGAAGTAAGTTTATTTAATTGGAAGGAGAAATATCCATAGAAAACTTCATTATACTTTTATGAAGAGTTTTAATGAGATGACAAAAAATAAAAAGTAGTGAGGATTTTTGCTAGTCCAAGGGCAGCAATAGAAGAAATAGATTTTTATGGATGATAAATCATTATAATAATACTACACATTTGAGGGACACTTGATGCTTCAAAGAACTTTCATATGTATGATACTCACAGAGGCCTGCATAGCAGAAAATGGGTGATATTATCTTTATGTTTCAAAGAAAAGAACAGAGGGTAAAATCCTTCTTTGGAGTTATATGGACAGTGCTTTGCTACCTCACTTCCCATTCACAGGATTTTGCCCATAAGGTGTCTTGTGCCTTCATTTGTTTAAGCTTTTATATTATTTTTTGAATTTTTAAATTTATCTTGAAGTATAGTTGATTTACAATGTTATGTTAGTTTCAGGTATACAGCAAAATGATTTAGTTATACACAGACACATATATACATATATATATTATTTTACATATTCTTTTCTATTATGGTTTATTTATATTATTATTATTTAATATAAATTTATCTATTTTAATTGGAGGCTAATTACTTTACAATATTGTATTCATTTTGACATACATCAACATGAATCCACCATGGGTGTACATGTGTTACCCATCCTGAACCTCCTTCCCACCTCCCTCCTCATACCATCCCTCTGGGTCATCCCAGTGCACCAGCCCCAAGCATCCTGTATCATGCATCAAATTATTATAGACTATCAAATATAGTTACTGGTGTTTT
Source organism: Bison bison bison (assembly GCF_000754665.1). Lineage (NCBI taxonomy): Eukaryota > Metazoa > Chordata > Mammalia > Artiodactyla > Bovidae > Bison > Bison bison. The sequence continues at coordinate 60,586 of NW_011491345.1, read as the reverse complement.
ACAGTAGAACTTTGTTGTTTATCCATTCTATATACAATAGTTTACATCTGCTAGTCACAAACTCTCAGTTTGTCCCTCTCCCATCCCCTTCCTCTTGCAACCACAAGTCTGTTTTCTATGTCTATGGATATATTTCTGATTTGTAAATAAGTTTATCTGTGTCATATTCTAGATTCCATATATACGTGATGTTGTATGGTATTTGTCTTTCTCTTTCTGATATCACTTAGTATGATAAGCTGGAGGTAAAGGAACCTCTATGATAAACATCTACCAGTGTTGCTGCACATGGTATTATTTTATTTCCTTTTATGTTGTAGCTTCATTTTGAATCATGATGAACATGCAAAGACCTATGATTTTACTCTATATCAAGATATAGCCTAATGGGCAGTGCTCTATGTTTTGATGATACATCAATGAATGGCATCATTTGCGGTTTTCTGTGTCCACACTACTGTACATTTCCAACATTGGCATTTTGGGATTTTGATGTGATTAGTATTCAGCTTTTCTTCCTAACAATCACTATTTATTCAGATCACCCCTGACAAGAGACAGTGGAACCATGTCATTAACAAGGGGAACTCAGCCTGCTAGTTACTGTGCTGGATGTTATAGAGGATGTGGCAATACATGTCTTATCATTGTTGTTCAGTCACTAAGTCATGTGTTTATGACCCCTGTTGGTCACTGTCTCCTGGAGTTTGCTCAAACTTTTGTGCATTGAATTGGTGATCCAACCATCTCATCCTTTGTTGCCCCCTTCTCCTCCTGCCTTCAATCTTTCCCAGTATCAGGGTCTTTTCCAATGAGTCAGCTCTCTGCATCAGGTGGCCAAAGTATTGGAGCTTCAGCTTCAACATTACTCCTTCCAATGAATATTCGGGATTGATCTCCTTTAGGATTGACTCGTTTGATCTCCTTACAATCAAAGGGACTCTCAAGAGTCTTCTCCAGTACCACAGTTCAAAAGCATCAGTTCTGTGGTGCTCAGCCTTCTTTATGGTCCAACTCTCACAACCATACATGACTATGGGAAAAATAACAGCTTTCACTATATAAACTTTGTCACAAAGTGATGTATCTGATTTTTAATATATTGTCTAGGTGTGTCACAGCTTTTCTTCCAAGGAGCAAATGTCTTTTAATTTCATGGCTGCAGTCACCATCTGCAGTGATTTGCGAGACCAACAAAATAAAATTTGCCACTGTTTCCATTGTTTCCCCATCTATTTGCCATGAAGTTATGGGACTGGATGCCATGATCTTAAATTTTTGAATGCTGAATTTTAAGCAAGCTTTTTCACTTTCATCAAGAGGCTTTTATTTCCTCTTTACTTTCTGCCATTAGGATATTATCATCTGCATATCTGAGATTAGCTATTTCTCCCAGCAATCTTATTCCAGCTTGTGATTCATCCAGCCTGGTATTTTGCATGTACTGTGCATATAGGGAACTTCTCCATGTGGCTCAGTGATAAAGAATGTATCTTCAGTGCAAGAGATGAAAGAGATGTGGGTTTGATCCCTGGGTGGAAAAGATCCACTGGAAAAGAAAATGGCAACCCACTCCAGCACTCTTGCCTGGGAAATCCCATGGACAGAGGAGCCTGGCAGGCTACAGTCCATGGGGTCACTAAGAGTCTGACACTACTGAGTGACTAAGTGCAGCACTATGCATATAAATTAAGCAGGGTGACCGTATACAGTCTTGACATACTTCTTTCCCAATTTGGAACCAGTCTGTGGTTCCATATCCAGTTCTAACTGTTGCTTCTTGGCCTGCATAACGATTTCTCAGGAGACAGGTCAAGTGGCCTGATATGTCCATCTCAGTATAAAACAACACTAGCTGGTTTAGGTGTCAGTCAAACTCAAGTGCTTTGTGGTTCATCAACCTCTGAGTCCTGATGTAGCCGTGAGATTCCCCAGTTGCAGTGGGTGCTGTGGGTGCTGCCCTGGATTGCTTGACTCACTTCAGGAAACTATGAGCACCCTTTCTCTGGAGCTCCCTTTAGGGTCAGTTGTAGTCTTGCTGGGACTGTTTTGCAATTCAATTTCTACCTTTTGTCAATGTTGCCCTTCTTACTGCCTTACAGATGAGCTCTCCCTAATAAAAGTCTTTGCAAGCAAATCTCCACCGTCTATTTCCAAGGATCCTGACCTAAGACACTATTTATTAAATTTTGATGGCTGAGAACCAACTCTACTAATTGCAGGAGTTAAATCATGTATTCAATTTCCCTCTGTAAATATTTTTAGGAATCCTCAGGACTGCTTGCACGTGGGATGTTCAAGTAGCAGACTTATTCATTTTTGATTTCTGGGCATCGCCAATCCAAACCTTTACTTTTTCTTATTCCAGTAATTCTCCACAAAGGCTATGCTGACTAGAATTGTGTTTTTATTACTTTTATTTGAGGACTGTGTGCTAGAGCAGGTGGAATTCTTCTTCAGCACAATCTCTGCTACTGCACCCTGGTAACAAGGATAAGTGTCATTGCTAACACAATGAAAACAGGAGAATGTTCCTTTGCTGTTTTATTCATTTGGAAGATAGGAGAGCACTGGGTTGAGTTCATCCTATGTCAACACCTATAATTGAAAATTTCTGTCCTTCAATCAGTGGGAACTTTACTGAAGTGAGTAATAAGCCCTTATGTAAATTTTTAGGGTATTTGACATAGGGTGTTGTCCTGGAATCTCCTTCTTTTTATCTGTGTAATATTTTTGTCTTTGAAGGCAGGATTGGGATTCTGATATTAGTGGCAATTAACATTAAGCCAACTATTACAAAGCTAAGAAGTAGGAAGGACCAGGACAGAATTTGATATCAAACACCATAAGATAGGAATTAACTGTCTCATGATGGCACTAGAGCAATTATCTGAAGAAATATTAAAAGTTATTGTTCTATATTTGTTGAATTAGAACAACAATGGCCCCGGTACTAATGCCTAGCTATGAAACCAGCTTTCAAAATAAAATTTTAGCAAATCTTTTAAAAAGTCTTAAGCTACTCTTAAACAAGTCTGCATGAGTCAGAACAGAGTTCACAGGTTTAAATTGTGAAATAGTTTATATCGATATGTTCAGTTCAGTTCAGTCACTCAGTCATGTCTAACTCTTTGTGACCCCACAGACTACAGCACACCAGGCTTCCCTGTCCATCACCAATGCCCACAGCCTACTCAAACCCATAGTCCATCAAGACGGTGATGCCAGCCAACCATCTTAACATCTGGTGTCCCCTTCTCCTCCCACCCTTAATTTCCCAGCATCAGTGTCTTTTCAAATGAGTCAGTTCTTCGCATCAGGTGGCCAAAGTATTGGAATTTCAGCTTCAGCATCAGTCCTTCCAGTGAACATTCAGGACTAATTTCATTTAGGATGGACTGGTTGGATCTTCTTGCCATCCAAGGGACTCTCAGGTGTCATCTCCAACACTATAGTTCAAAAGCATCAGTTCTTCAGTGCTCAGCTTTCTTTATAGTCCAACTCTCACATTCAAAATGACTCCTGGAAAAACTACAGCTTTGACTAGACAGACCTTTGTTGGCAAAGTAATGTCTCTGCTTTTTAACAGGCTGTCTACTTCGGTCATAGTTTTTCTTCCAAGAGCAAGCATCTTTTAATTTCATGTCTGCACTTATCATCTGCGGTGATTTTGGAGCCTAAAAAAATAAAATCTGTCACTGTTTCCATTGTTTTCCCATCTGTTTGACGTGAAGTGATGGGACTGGATGCCATGATCTTAGTTTTCTGAATGCTGCATTTTAAGCCAACGTTTTCACTGTCTTCTTTCAAAAAGACATATTATCAAGAAGCATATTTCAACATACTGAAAAGTGAAAGTAAAGTGAAAGTGAAGTCGCTCAGTGGTGTCCGACTCTTTGAGACCCCATGGACTGTAGCCTACCAGGCTCCTCCATCCATGGGATTTTCCAGGCAAGAATACTGAAGTGGGTTGCCATTTCCTTCTCCAATATATCTTCCTGACCCAGGGATTGAACCCGGGTTTCCCACATTGTAGACAGATGCTTTACCATCTAAGCCACCAGGGAACCTTTCAACATGCTAAATCCCTTTATTTAATATATTTATTTAATTTATTATTTACTTATTTTTAAAATTTAATTCATCTTTATTTAATTTATTAAATCCCTTTATTTAATATTTAACATTACAGACCTAATCTGCTAAAAGGAGGTCAGACTGAGGTAGTGTTAGTCGCTCAGTTGTGTCCGACTCTTTGCAACCCCATGGACTGTAGCTCACCAGGCTCCTCTGTCCATGGAATTCTCTAGGCAAGAATACTGGAGTGGATTGCCATTTCCTTCTCCAGGAGATCTTCCCGACCCAGGGATTGAACCCAGGTATCCTGCATTGCAGGCAGATTCTTTACTCTCTGAGCCACCAGGAAAGACTGAGTTCTTAATCTGATATGACTAGTGTCCTTACAAGAAGAGAATATGTGGCAACAAAGGCAAATTGAAGTGTTGCAGCTGCAAGCCAAAGAATGCCAAAAATCACCAGTAAACCACCAGTAACTAGGAAGAAGCAAAGAAAGATTCTCCCCTCAGGTTTTAGAGGATCATCAACTCCTCCAACACCCTGATTTTGGACCCCTAGCCTCCAGAACTGTGAGATAATAAACTGTTGTTTTTAAGGCACCTAGTTTGTGGTAGTTTATTTTGGCAGTGCTAGGAAACCAGCATAGGTACAACTGATCCTTGAACAACAGGGGACTTTAGACGTGCCAGCCTTCTGCACTGTCCAAAATCTGAGTTTAACTCTACAATTGGTCCTTTGCATATACAGTTCTGCATCTGTGGATTCAACAAGCTGTGGATCCAGTAATACTGTAGATATCAGTCTGACCTCCTTTTAGCAGATTAGGTCTGTAGTGACTTTCCAAATAAGTTCACAAACATAGAGAAGTAGACTGTGTGAAGACAAAGCAGAAACTGGAGTTATGCTATCACAAAGCAAGGAATGCCAGGAGCCACCAGAAGCTTGAAAAAATAAGGAAAGATTCTCCCCTAAAGCTTTCAGAAGATGTGTTAGTCTGCCAAACCTTTATTTTGGACCTCTGGCCTCCAGAAATGTGAAAGAATACATTTTTGTCATTTTTAAGCCACTGAGTATGTAGCTTAATTTGCTATGGCAGCTGTAATAAGGCAATATTCTTTTTATATAAGTTGAGAAAAATTTATTTCATCAATCTCTTATTGTTGAACAATTAGGTTTATGATTAAAAGAACATAGTAAGATGCTAATAATGTACTGGAACATGATGAAAAGCAATGAAGAAGCTATCCAAATAACTTAAGAGATAGGTTATTATAAATGGGAAGAAACTAGCAGAAAAATGATTTCAATTCAAAATAAAAAAAAAATATTTAACATTAAAGGGATTTACTATTAAGTCCCTTTACATAATATCAAGAGGCATATTTCAACATATTAAATCCCCTTATTTAACTGTCTTGTGTGGCAAGAAGTGTTTTCTGATACTATCAATCATGATTTCTGCTTAAATTACTATATATTTAATTCGCCATTAAGTCTTCATTTGCTTCCTTTTGCTTTCTTATATAACCTTACACTAATGCATTTTAGAATTGTACAGACAGAAGACTTTTAGAGGCTGAAGTCTATTTTGCTATATACTCTGCCACCACATAAGAGTAATTCAAACTTCCTCAGTAGCTCCTTTGACAGTTAAAAAAGTCTACCACTAACAGTAAAGGATGAAAAAGTGTCTGAAGCATTCCTCAGTGTATGTTGTTAACCTTTAAATGATTTTTTTTGCCTTTATTTTAATTTATTGTTATTTCTTGCACTGGAAATTACAATGTTTGATGTGATTTGCTGAAGAGCGAAGTGGTTTTCTACCTTGAACTTTATGTCCTCATTATACCCCATCTCTATACAATTTCCTCACAAGTGATGTTATTACTCTTCACCATGATGTCTTTGCTGATCCTTTCCACATGCTGGCCCCTGGTAAATTCCTAATTCTTCTTGCAAATCCAGCTCATTTCCTCCTCTGTTCTCCATTTTATAGATGCAGTTGTTGACTGCATCTCTCTTCCTCTTAGGTGGAGCCTTTGTGCTGCTGTCAGGACTCAAGAGTTGGCCAGTTCTCTGGTATCTCAACACAGGAAAATGAGAAGCTGTGGTCCTGAGTCTTCACTTCTGTAACTTTGCTGCTAGCCATTTCATTTGAGGAATTTGAACTGAATGTGCATTTAAGAAGAACAAATATGTGATTATAATCACTTGAAATTTTTTAGATTACACTAAATTTATATATACTGATCAAATCTATTGATATATTGTTCAGTGAACATATTGTGAAGACTCAGGTTCATATTCAAATTATGATGTCTTTTCTCAGAAAACTCTGTTTCTGCATCACCAAGTACCAAACTGATATTTAACTTCTTTGCTTCTCAAAATACATATGAAAGTTAACAGAGGAGTCTATGCAGTAATCTTAACCCTTTTCACCAACTTCTAGACTCAAGGGCATTCTTTAAAGATTTTCTTTAATTTACTTAAAGAAATCTTAGGTTTGCAGTGGATAGATAGCATTATAGATTGCTGTATAGCTAATATTGATGTATGTTATGCATGCACATATTATGTATGATTACTGTGTGTTGTATAGGTGAAAGAGCAAAAGCAATGGTTAAATCGGTGTGTTTATATACTTGTCAAAGTAGTAACAAAATATTATGGTGTATTTTCTATACTGAGCTCCAGTTTTCTCTAGGAAATACCAGATGGAGGAGCTGATGGAGAAGATAAAGAAATTAATATTGAAATGATGAAGTCTGACCTTTTTAAGATGAAAAGCTTGTCAAACTTTCCATTGACATGGCAATGTTTAATGAATAAATCTAATATCTTATAGATTTATCAAAGTTCAAAAATTACCTTCTGTTTTAGGAAGTGAAGGTTCTCACTATTGCATAGTTTCTTGGCTCTAAGACTAAAGTCATGGAATCCTAGCTTATATAATATTAACTGTTAGGAATGTGTGAAAATTTCTATATATTTTTGAAAATAACAAACATAAAGAATATTTTGAGTTATTCTCAAAATTATATCTGACAGTCCATTATGAATATTCTTCTTACATGAACTTGGGTGGTCTTCTGCTCATTTTCTATTTGGAATTATAGGTCAGTACCAGCTGAGTTGTAATGCAGAAAATTTACATGGGAATATAGCAAAGTACTGAAATCTGATTTTGAGCAGAATTGTCTGTAAGGCCTTTGACAATTAAATGCAGGTATTGTAAGAAGTTGTTGTTTGTTCCTTTCTTATTTTTTCATAAACTATTTACTAGTAAATTTATTCATCTGATATAGCCAAAATCAATCCTAATCAGAATTCTTTTTACTTCCTATTTTTTAAGTTAATTCTGGTTTTGCATTATAATAAATTTTTTATCTACTTTCCTGATCAAACAACTGTTGGAACTGAACTAATAAAATAAAATGTATTCTACCTTTCTATTTCCCTCACACATAGATATACATCTACCTGTATGAAGATTTTATCTCATAGAAATTAATAAGATCAAAAAAGAGGTAAAAATCAATCCACTTATAAAACTCAATAGCAGTTTTTATTAGATTATTTTGTTTTCTGACAAAGTATCTAGGACAGTATTGTGACAAAGTCTGTGTTAGTCACTCAGTCATGTCTAACTCTTTGCGACCCCATGGACTGTCACCCACCAGGCTCTTCTGTCCATGGAGTTCTCCAGGCAAGAATACTGAAGTGGGTAGTCATTCCCTTCTCCAGGGGATCTTTTCAACTCAGGGACTGAACCTGTGTCTCTTGCATTGCAGGTGGAGTTTTTACTGTCTGAGCCACCAACATGGGTGATCTGACTCGTGTCTCAAGAGTTAGACATGACTTAGTGACTAAACCTCCAGTGTGACAGAAATGCTTGCAATGGTTTTCCTTACCATTTGTTTGAGCTTTCTCAAGTACTCAGGTTCTTGCTATCTAATTATTAGGAATTTTTCCAGCCTCTGTTCTGGCCTTAAACCAAGCATTAATTCCTTTACACTGACTTGCTAATAACAAGTTGCTGACAAAGATGTGTATGTATAGTCCTGACATTCATACAATTCTTGGCCAATACCTACTTTGCTTTGTCTACCCAGAAGTTAACCAAAATGAATGATTAGATACTAGAGTGTGCCTGAGATGTACATGGATAACTTTACACCTTTGGATACATATTTGAGAAAATGTTGTCAGGTATTTGGAATGGTGAACTAGGGAAGGCAGAAGAGGGTATGGGGTTCTAAAACATGCAGATACCACAGTAAATTCCTTAGAAGAAAGGACATAGGGGTTCTTTAGGGGGGAAAAAAGTAATGAATAATAAGTCAGCTTTTGTATACAACAGACACAAAAGGTACCAAAAAAAATTAAACTTAGAAGATATATATATAGTAAGACACTTTTTAAACTTCCCTAAAGGAGAATAGACCTTGTGGAAACCAAGATTTTCTGTGATCCCTTTCAAAATTTGTTGAAGTGAAAGACAAACTGTGCTCGAGTATGAATTACAATGTATCTGTAAAACTGTGTACTCTGCTCCATTTCATTTAAGAAGAACTTCTATCTTGATATTGAATTGACTTCAATCACTGAAAGTGGCTTATTCAAGTTTGTTCTACTCTGCCATCTCCTCTCCTACAGATATGATGCAGATTTAGTTGGAGGAAGTAGTGACATAACAAAATAAAAATCAAAGCCATATTTTACGTGTTTATCTTTGAGCTCATTCCATTAAGTTTTGAAAATAAGTTCTTATCAACCATGTTATGGTATTTTATCTTCACAAACTCTTAAATACAGAAGACAAATTTCATCAACATTTATATAATTAAAAAGGAACCTTTTCTGCATGCTTTTTAGGATCTGTTCTGACTTTGTGTAGGAAGACCTCTGTTAGTAAGAACTCATGATTTCAATTCTAAAGTATGCACTTGTCAGGCTTTCCTGATAGCTCAGTTGGTAAAAATCCACCTGCAATGCAGGAGACTCTGGTTCAATTGCTGGGTCAGGAAGATCCTCTGGAGGAGGGATAAGCTACCCTCTCCAGGATTCTTGGGCTTCCCTGGTGGCTCAGCTGGTAAATAATCCACCTGCAATGTGGGAGACCTGGGTTGGGAAGATCCCCTGAAGAAGGGAAAGGCTACCCACTCAAGTATTCCGGCCTGGAGAATTCCATGAACTGTCTAGTCCATGGGGTCGCAGAGTCAGGCATGATTGAGTGACTTTCACTACTTCAAGGATGAAGAGATAGAAGTGAAGCACACAAGATGGAGTGAGAATGAGGCATAAATCACTGAATAAATTGAGGTAAATCAAGGCAGTCATAGGCCAAAATTTTACCGGAAGTCAGAAATAAGAGCCTTAATGTCTGCATGTTTCACCACTTCCTTGCTTTTCTGCCAGGAGTCTTTTCTCATGTATATTTCATCTCCTGGCTCCAGAATTCTAAAGGAATTGCTGTTTTCAGTTGTTCTTTATTTTTGCATGCATTAAACACCTTCCTTTCTAATAATTCCAGTTGGCAATTAAATATGCTCAAATCTCTTTCATCTTATATTTTTTCTCTCTTAATTTCTCACCTCTCTCTAGATCTCATATTACCTTTTTAATATTTCACAGTAAAACTTTTTGAAAGCTGTCTATACTTGTTATTTCAATTTCCTCCAATCTGTCTTACTGTATCTTCCTGCAACAATGTCTTCAGGGCATGGAATCATGCAGACAGTTCAATGGACTATCAGAGCATTTCATAAACCTTTCCACTGCTTTCCCTGGCACTCTACTCCTTTTGTTTGCTTCCTACTTCTCAGACTGGTACTCCTTCTCAGATTCTTTTATAATGTCATCTTCTTCTACTCAGTCATGAAATATTAGCTTCTCTTCTGAGTGTTGTATCCATATACACAACTTGTAAACTCCACTTTGATGTGTCAAGCCACCTAATTTCATCAATGTTCAACCATTAGCAATCTTCTGTATCAAAAATGATTTTCTTGCATTGTTTGCTAAAATCTATGTAGTTGCACAACAGAAGATGTGTATTCATTTCTGATACCTCTCTTTTGCTTTGATACCTTACTCCTAATTAGGTGTTTTTCCTTTTAGGTTTGTTGAGGTCTAATTGACCTAGAGCACTGTATGAAATTAAGGTGTACAGCAAAATGATTTGACTTAAACACATCATGAAATGATTATCTCAATAAGTTTAGCTAATGCCCATCTATTTCTGCTTTATTGACTATGCCAAAGCCTTTGACTGTGTGCATCACAATAAACTGTGGAAAATTCTGAAACAGATGGGAATACCAGACCACCTGACCTGCCTTTTGAGAAATCTGTATGCAGGTCAGGAGGCAACAGTTAGAACTGGACATGGAACAACAGACTGGTTCCAAATAGGAAAAGGAGTACGTCAAGGTTGTGTATTGTCACCCTGCTTATTTAAATTATATGCAGAGTACATCATGAGAAACGCTGGACTGGGAGAAACACGAGCTGGAATCAAGATTGCCGGGAGAAATATCAATAACCTCAGATATGCAGATGACACCACCCTTATGTCAGAAAGTGAAGAGGAACTAAAAAGTGTCTTGATGAAAGTGAAAGTGGAGAGTGAAAAAGTTGGCTTTAGGCTCAACATTCAGAAAACAAAGATCATGGCATCTGGTCCCATCACTTCATGGTAAATAGATGGGGAAACAGCAGAAACAGTGTCAGACTTTATTTTTTTGGGCTCCAGAATCACTGCAGATGGTGACAGCAGCCATGAAATTAAAAGACGCTTACTCCTTGGAAGGAAAGTTATGACCAACCTAGATAGCATATTCAAAAGCAGAGACATTACTTTGCCAACAAAGGCCCATTTAGTCAAGGCTATGGTTTTTCCTGTGGTCATGTATGGATGTGAGATTTGGACTGTGAAGAAGGCTGAGCGTGGAAGAATTGATGCTTTTGAACTGTGTTGTTGGAGAAGACTCTTGAGAGTCCCTTGGACTGCAAGGAGATTCAACCAGTCCATTCTGAAGGAGATCAGCCCTGGGATTTGTTTGGAGGGAATGATGCTGAAGCTGAAACTCCAGTACTTTGGCCACCTCATGTGAAGAGTTGACTCATTGGAAAAGACTCTGATGCTGGGAGGGACTGGGAGCAGGAGGAGAAGGGGACGACAGAGGATGAGATGGCCGGATGGCATCACTGACTCAATGGACGTGAGTCTGAGTGAACTCCGGGAGTTGGTGATGGACAGGGAAGCCTGGCATGCTGCAATTCATGGGGTCGCGAAAAGTCAGACATGACTGAGCAACTGAACTGAAGTGAATGTTCATCATCTTGTATAAATATAAAATTAAAGAAATAGAGGAAAATTTTCTTTGTGATGAGAAGTCTTAGGATTTAATCTCAACAAATTTCGTATATAACATACAGCAGTGCTAATCATATTTATCATTTATCACATTATTTCCTTATTTGTAACTTAAAATTTGTACCTTTTGACTGCCTTCATCCAACTCCCCTCCCCCATTCCTTGCCTCTGAAAACCACAAGTAACTGACTGTTTTCCCCACACTGTACATTTAATAATCATGATTCATTTATTTTGCAGATGGAAGTTTGTGCCTCTTAATCTCTCTCACCTATTTCTATCCTTCCCACCAACCTGTTCCATTCTGGCAACCACCTATTTGTCCTCTGTATCTATGACTTTATTTTGCTATGTTTGCTCCTTTGGTTTGTTTTTTAGATTTCATATATAAGTGAAGTCATACAGTATTTGTCTCTCTTTGTCTGACCTAATTCACCTTGCATAATATTCTCTAGGCCCAACTTAGTTGCTGCCAATGACAATATTTCATTCTTTTTTATGGCTAAGTACTATTTAATTGTGTTTGTGTGTGTGTGTTTGTGTGCTTGTAATTTGTTGTCTTTTTGATAATAATCTTTCTGACAGGTGTGGGATGATATCTCATTGTGGTTTTGATTTGCAAACCCCTGTTGATTAGTGGTGTTGAGCATCATTTCATGTGTCTGTTGGTCATCTATATGTCTTCTTTGGAAAAATGTCTATTCAGATTCTCTGCCCAATTTTTAGTCAGATTATTATTATTATTATTTGACGTTGTGTAGTACAGGTTCTTTGTATGTTTTGTATATTGACTCCTTATTGGACACATTATTTGCAAATATCTTTTCTTTTTCAGTAGTTAGCCTTTTAATTTTGCTGATAATTTGCTTCACTCTGTAAAAATATTTTAATTTGATGCAGTACCATTTCTTTATTTTTGCTTTTGTTTTCTTTGCCTGAGAATATATAACCTATTTTAAAAATTATTACTAAGATCTGTGTCAGACTACTTATTATTATTACTATTTTTTTTTCTAGCAGCTTTATGGTTTTAGGTCTTACATTTAAGTCTTTAATCCATTGTGCGTGGATTTTTGTGTGTGGTGTGAAAGAGTAGTCCGGTTTGATTCTCTTGCATGTAACTGACCAGTTCTCCCAACACCCTTTATTAAAGGGACTTTTTTTCCCCATCATTATATATTTTTGTCTCCTCTGTTGTAGATTAAATAACCAGAGAAGCCTAGGTTCATTACTGGGCTTTCTCTTCTGTCTCACTGGTTTCATTTGTTTGTTTGTTTTGGTGCCAGTAATGTACTGTTCTGATTATACTAGTTCTGTTATTACATATTTTTTAGTACAAGTTTGAAACCATGGAGTAAGATAATTCCAGTTACATTCCTTTTTCTCAGGATTGTTTTGGATATTTGGGTTCTTTTGTGTTTCCATACACATTTTAGAATTCTTTGCCTTAGTTCTATAAAGTGTCATTGGTGTTTTGGCAGGAAATGCACTGAACCTTTAAATAGCCTTGGGTAGTATGATTGTTTTAATTTTCCAAACCATGGACACAGTAGATATTTCAGTGTCTTATAGTTCAAGTATAAATATTTTATCTCCATAATTAGATTTATTTTTAGGCATTTTATCCTTTTTTGATATGATTAAGTGTAATTGCTTTTTTGAAGGATAATTGCTTTACAGAATTTTTCTGTTTTCTGTCAAACCTCAACATGAATCAGCCATATGTACACATATATCTCCTCCCTTTCGAAACTCCCTCCCATCTACCTCCCAGTCCTACCCCTCTGGGTTGATACAGAGCCCCTGTTTGAGTTTCCTGAGCCATACAGCAAATTCCTACTGGTTATATATTTTACATATGGTAATGTAAGTTTCTGTGTTACTCTTTCCATACATCTCATCCTCCCCTCCCCTCTCCTCATGTCCATAAGTCTATTCCCTAAGTCTGTTTCTCCATTATTGCCCTATAAATAAATTCTTCAGTACCATTTTTCTAGATTCATATATATGTGTTGGAATACAGTATATATCTTTCTCTTTCTGGTAATAGGTTCTAGGTTCAACCACCTGATTAGAACTGACTCAAATGTGTTCCTTTTTATAGCTGAGTAATACTTCATTGTTTATATATACCACTACTTTATCCATTCATCTGTCGATGGAGATCTAGGTTGCTTCCATGTTTGAGCTATTGTAAATAGTGCTTCAATGAACAGTGGGGTACATGTGTCTCTTTCAATTTTGGTTTCCTTGAGATATATGTCTAGGAGTGGGATTGCTGGGTCATATGGTGGTTTTATTACTAGTTTTTAAAGGAATCAACATACCCTCTTCCATTCTGGCTGTATAATTTACATTCCCACCAACAGTGCAAGAGTGTTCCCTTTTCTCCCCACCCTCTCCAGCATTTATTGTTTGTAGACTTTTTGGTGATGGCCATTCTGACTGGTATGAGGTGATATGTCATTGTAGTTTTGATTTGCATTTCTCTAATAATGAGCGATGTCAAACATCTTTTCATGTGTTTGTTAGCCACCTTTAAGTCTTCTTTGGAGAAATGTCTATTAAGGTCTTTTCCCCACTTTTTGATTGGGTTGTTTGTTTCTCTGGTATTGAGTTGTATGAGTTGCTTGTATATTTTGGAAATTAGTCCTTTGTCAGTTGTTTCATTGTCTATTATTTTCTCCCATTCTGAAGGTTATCTTTTATTTGCTTTTTCTTTCTACTTTCTGAGGGTTGTAGTTTCCTTTTCTGCAAAAGCTTTTAAGTTTAATCAGTCCCACCTGTTTACTTTTGTTTTTATTTCTGTTACTCTAGGAGGTGGGTCATAGAGGATCTTGCTTTGATTTATGTCATCGAGTGTTCTGACTATATTTTCCTCTAGGGGTTTTATAGATTTTGGTCTTACATTTAGGTCTTTAATTCATTTTGAGCTTATCTTTGTGTATGGTGTTAGGAAGTGTTCTAATTTCATTCTTTTACACTTAGTTACCCAGTTTTCCCAGCACAATTTATTGAAGAGGCTGTCTTTGCCCTATTGTATATTCTTGCCTTCTTTGTCAAAAATAAGGTACCCATAGGTGCATGAGTTTATTTCTGGGCTTTCTATCTTGCTCCATTGATCTATATTTCTGTTTTTGTGCCAGTACCATACTGTCTTGATTACTGTAGCTTTGTAGTATAATCTGAAGTCAGGAAGGTTGATTCCTCCAGCTCCATTCTTCTTTCTCAAGACTGCTTTGGATATTTAGGGTCTTTTGTGTTTCCATATGAATGTGAAATTTTGTTTCCAGTTCTGTGAAAAATACCATTGGCAATTTTGATAGGGATTGCATTAAATCTGTAGATTGCATTTGGTAGTATAGTTATTTTCACAATATTGATTCTTCCTACCCAGGAATATGGAATATCTCTTCATCTGTTTATGTCATCATTAGTGTCTTATAGTTTTCTGTGTACAGTTCTCTTGTCTCCTTAGGTAAGTTTATTCCTAGATATTTATTTTTGTTGCAATGGTGAATGGGATTGATCCCTTAATTTATCTTTCTAATTTTTCATTGTTAGTATATAGAAATGCAAGTGATTTCTGTGTATAGATTTTGTATCCTGAAACTTTGCTAAATTCACTGATTATCTCTAGTAATTTTCTAATACTATCTTTAGGGTTTTCTCTGTACAGTATTATGTCCTCAGCAAACAGTGAGAGCTTTACTTCTTTTCTGATATGTATCCTTTTTTTTTTTCTTTTTCTTCTTGGATTGCTGTAGCTGGGACTTCCAGAACTATGCTGAATAATAGTGGTGAAAGTGGACACCCTTGTCTGGTTCCTGATTTTGGGGGGAATGTTTTCAGTTTCTCACCACTGAGAATAATATTTGCTGTAGGTTTATCATATATGGCCTTTACTATGTTGATGTAAGTTCTTTCTATGCCCATTTTTTGAAGAGTTTGAATCATAAATAGGCTCTGAATTTTGTCAAAGGTTTTTTCTGCATCTATTGAGATGATCGTATGGTTTTTATCTTTCAATTTGTTAATATGCTGTATCACATGATTTATTTGCATATACTGAAAAATCCTTGCACCCCTGGAATAAACCCAACTTGATCATGGTGTATGAGCTTTTTGATGTGTTGCTGAATTATGTTTGCTAAAATTTTTGTTGAGGATTTTTGCATTTATGTTCATCAGTGATATTGGCCTGCAGTTTTCTTTTTAGTGTTTTCTTTGTCTGGTTTTGGTATTGGGGTGATGGTGGCTTCATAGAATGTGTTTGGAAATGAGGAGATGGTTCGATGGCATCACCAACTCAATGGACATGAGTTTGAGCAAGCTCTGGGAGATGGTGAAGGACAAGGAAGCCTGATGTGTTGCAGTCCATGGCATCACAAAGAGTCGGATTCAACTGAGTGACTAAACAAAAACAGCAACAACAGTGTGTACAGATAAAAGAGCATACAAGCTCTTTGTCAATCATAAGTCTGACCATCTGGCCATTCTCTTATAAGGGGTCACTTTTGATGAACATACATTCTTAATTTTAGCATGAATCAATTTATCAATTGTTTTCTTTGTGGTCATAATTAGTCCTTTCTATACCATCTTTAAGATATCTTTGCCTGCCTAATGTCACAAAGTTTTTCTCTCCTGTTATCTTGTATAAGCTTTATTTAGGATCTACACTTTACTTAGAATTGACTTTTGTATATGACGTGAAATAAGGTGTTGTGGTATGTTGAATAATGGCTCCAAAAGGCACTCATGTCCTAACAGTTGGAATCTGTGAATATAAAAGTGCAAAGGGACTTTGCAGGTGACTTTGCAAAGGGACTTTGCTGATTAAAGATCTTGAGATGGGGAGATTATTCTGATTGGGTCATAAAATTAGTCAAAAGCGTCCTTTTAAAAGGGAGTCAGAGGGAGATTTGACAGTGGAAGTGGCACGTTATATGACTATAGAAGCAGGGATTGAAGTGATGTAGTCACAAGCCAGAAAATGACAGCAGCCATCAGAAGCAAGGAATAACTTCTCTGGAGTTTGCAGAAGGAACCGGTTCTGCTAACAACTTGATCTTAATAAGACACATTTTATGCTTCTGCTCTCCAGAACTGTAAAAGAATACATTTTTGTGGTTTTAAACCACTTAGTCATGGTAATTTGTTACAGCAGCAACAAGGAATTAATACAAAAGGTCAATTTTCAATTTTTTCTCTTGATTTCCAATTGATCCAAAATCATCAAAGCAAATAATTCTCATGATGTTTTTATTGAATTCTCAGATATTTATGGAATATATATTTTTAAATTTCTAGTATCCCCACTCTATTCTTTTTAACATTTACTTATTTTTGTGAATATATACATTTAAGATAATGCTTTTATTGTTTACTTTTTACTCAAGCAATATAAAAAATAAACATGAAAGTGCACTAAAAACTGAAAGTACAACTGTCAGAAGTGATTAGACATTGGAGAGTGTGTAGAGAGAAGAGAACCCTCCTACACTGTTGCCAGGAATGTAAATTAGAACAGTCACTGTGGAGAACAGTATGGAGGTTACTCACAAAACTAAAAGTAGAGCTATTGTATGACACTGCAATCCTACTCCTGATCATATATCTAGTGAAAACCACAATTTGAAAAGATGCATGTGCCCCAATGTCACTGCAACACTATTTGCAATAGCCAGGACATACAATTAACATATGTGTCCATTGACAGATAAATCAGACATATATAATTTCAGTTCAGTCACTCAGTTTTGTCTGACTCTTTGTAACCCCATGGACTGCACCACGCCAGGCTTCCCTGTGCTTGCTCAAACTCATGTCCACTGAGTCAGTGATGCCATCCCCTTCTCCTCCTGCCTTCCATCTTGTCCAGCATCAGGGTCTTTTCCAGTGAGCCAGCTCTTTGTATCAAGTGGCCAAATTATTGAAGCTTCAGCGTCAACTTCAGCCCTTCCAGTGAATATTCAGGACTGATTTTCTTTAAGATTGACTGGTTGGGTCTCCTTGCAGTCCAAGGGACTCTCAAGAGTCTTCAACACCAAAGTTCAAAAGCATCAATTCTTCAGCACTCAGCTTTCTTTACAGTCCAACTCCCACATCCATACATGACTACTGGAAAAACCATAGCTTTGACTAGACAGACCTTTGTCAACAAAGTAATGTCTCTGCTTTTTAGTATTCTGTCTAGTTTGGTCATAGTTTTTCTTCCAAGGAGCAAGCATCTTTTAATTTCATGGCTGCTTTCACCATCCACAGTGATTTGGGAGCTCCCTCCAAAATCAAATCTGTCACTGTTTCCATTGTTTCCCCATCTATGTGCCACGAAGTAATGGGACTGGATGGCATGATCTTAGTTTTTGGAATGTTGAGTTTTAAGCTAACTTTTTCTCTGAAATTATCATACTATGTGAAGTAAGCCAGACAAAGCCAAATATATGACATCAATTATGTGTGGAATCTAAAAAAAAATGATACAACTAAACTTATTTACAAAGCTGAAATAGATTCATAGACACAGAATATAAAACAGGATAGGGGAAAAGTTGGGAGGATACATTAGGAATTTGGTAATAACATATAAATACTACCATATAAAAGATAAACAACAAGGACTTATTGTATAACACAAGGGACTATATTAAATATCTTTTAATAACTTACAAAGGAGAAGAATCTGAAAGAGAATATAATTGAATTAATTTTCTGTACACATGAAAGTAACAACTTTGTAAATCAACTGTACTTCCATAAATAAAAAATAAATGACCAGCATTAATATTTGGTGAACACTTCCATAGATATGAAGGTAGTAACTGGATATATGAATATGTAGAAAAGTTTTTTTCTTTTTATTGAAGGAAAATCATATTTTCTATGGATTTTAAAATGAAAATTACATTATATCAGTAGTTTTCAAACTTTCAGGTCTAAGAACGCTTTGAAAGTGGAAAGTAAAAAGTGAAAGTGTTAGCTGCTCACTCGTGTTTGACTCTTTGTGACTTCATGGACTATCATCCACCAGGCTCTTCTGTCCATGGAATTCTCCAGGCAAGAAGCCTGAAGTGGGTTGCCATTTTCTTCTCCAGGGGATCTTCCTGGCCCAGGGATAAAACCTGAGTCTCTTGCACTGCAGGCAGTTTCTTTACCATCTGAAGTACCATTTAGCATACTTAAAATCTACTGAGAAGTTCCAAAAGCTTTGGTTTACAAGGTTTCTATCTCTTAATACTTAACTGGATTAGAATTTAAAACTGAGAAAATTTTCAAGTATTTTCTGATTAGTTTAGTTAAAAGTAATAGTAAAATCTATGACTTATAACCTAAATAAACATATTTTGTGAAAAGCATTGCATTTTCCAAAACAAAAATGAAATAATCAGAGGAGAAGTATTATTCTATACTTTTGCAAATATATTTAGTGTAATGCTTAATAAAAGACAGGTGGATTCTTATATCTACATCTGTATTCAATCTGTTGCAAATTATTGCTTTGGTTGATGTATAGGCATTCTAGCCTCACAAAGAATGTAGTTGGAAAGAAAGGACTAGTTTAGTAGCTTTTTAAATACAGACAAATTGGACAAATAGTAATTCCTTAAAGTTTAGTTGCAAAGAGGAATCTGAAACTATGTTAATGGTTGCTACTGCTGCTGCTGCTGCTGCTGCTGCTGCTGCGTCGCTTCAGTCGTGTCTAACTCTGTGTGACCCCAGAGACAGCAGGCCACCAGGCTCCCCCGTCCCTGGGATTCTCCAGGGAAGAACATTGGAGTGGGTTGCCATTTCCTTCTCCAATGCATGAAAGTGAAAAGTGAAAGTGAAGTTGCTCAGTCATGTTCGACTCTTCGTGACCCCATGGACTGCAGCCCACCAGGCTCTTTGATCCAGGAGGACCCACTTTTCTTGCTTTTCCAGGAAAGAGTACTGGAGTGGGTTGCCATTGCCTTCTCACTACATACTCTGTTATATTAAAATTCCATTGGTCTTTCTTGCACTTTGAATGGATATTCTGATTGTGCATGATTTTATAATATTGTGCATTAACTACTTGAAAAACGTTAGCTCATAGGTTGAATAAATCTTTTAAATGTTGACATATTTTACTATATAATATATATTTTTTTAAAAATTCATTGATATAACTACTGAACTCATCAGACAGTATTGGGAAATTTTGAAGCTTATCATAGAGAAGGTAAGTTTACTAAAACTGCAATTTTTCTTAGGAAACTTGAGTTTTATCATTGTTAACAGATATTGTTAGTGCTTAACTTAAAATAATAAGCTTACTTTGTTAATTTTTGAGAAAAATACTGTAAAATACACAACTCTAAGTAATCATAGGTTATCTTTTAGTCATTTTTCACATCATAGTTTCATTGTAGCTGCTTCAATTAGCAGCTTAAAAGATGCACATGATCTTTTCCTCAAATAAGTTATTGTACTTTATTGTGCAACATGTATCAATAGTATGTAACAGACTTGCTTTATGTATACTTCACCTTTTATACATAGAAAATTAGAGTTTCACACACAAGGATTGAGAATTTTAAAAAGTGAATTCATTTTCCTGCACCATTTAAGGATATTTCTGTGTCTATTTGTACTTTGAGTCCATAGTGGAGTAGAATAAAATGAACAAATACAATTCGGGGCCATTGCCAGAAGCTTCATCCATTCTGACCTTTGTATCATGAGTAAAAACATCACCACAGTGAAAAAGACAAATGGCTTAGTTTAGGTAAAAAACAAACAAACAAACAAAAAAAACTAGATATTATGGAAACCTGAAAGGGTTGTGAAGATACTCAGGAATCTGGATAAATTTGAATAATATCTGTATTACAGTTCAATCAATTTAAAAGAAAAAACATAGAGTGAAACTAGACCAGAAACTGACTGTGGCTCAGGTCACAAACTCCTTATTGCAAAACTCAGACTTAAATTGGAGAATGCAAGGAAAATCACCAGGGCATTCAGGTATGATCTAAGTCAAATCCCTTATGACTATACAGTGGCAGTGGCAAATAGATTCAAGGGATTAGATCTGATAAAGTACTGGAAGAACTATGGACAGAGGTTCATAACATTGTACAGGAGGCAGTGATTAAACCATCCCCAAGAAAAAGAAATGCAACAAGGCAAAACCATTGCCTTAGGAGACCTTACAAACAGCTGAGAAAAGAGAAGTGAGAGGCAAAGGAGAAAAGGAAAGATATATCCATCTGAATGCAGAGTTCCAAAGAAGAGCAAGGCTAGAGAAGAAAGCCTTCATAAGTGATCCATGCAAAGAAATAGAAGAAAACAATAGAATGGGAAAGACTAGAGATCTCTTCAAGAAAGTTAGAGATACCAAGGGAACATTTCATGCAAAGATGGGCTCAATAAAGGACAGAAATGGTATGGACCTGAAGAACCAGAAGAGATTAAGAAGAGGTGACAAGAATACAAAGAAGAACTTAATATCTTCTTGAAAAAGATATCTTTTAAGATATTAAACAATTATCTTAATGATCTGGATAACCACTATGGTGTGATCACTCACCCTGAGTCAGACATCCTGGAATGTGAATTCAAGTGGGACTTAGGAAGCATCACTATGAACAAAGCTAGTGAAGGTGATGGAATTCCAGCTGAGCTTTTTCAAATTCGAAAAGATGATGCTGTTCAAGTGCTGCTCAATATGTCAGCAAATTTGGAAAACTCAACAGTGGCCATAGGACTGGAAAATGTCAGTTTTCATTCCAATCTCAAAGAATGGCAATGCCAAAGGTATTGCCAAAGGTAACATAATGCTCAAAGGTATTGCTTAATCTCAGATAAGTGTTTCTTTAACATCTCAGCAAGAACGCCATGAGGTTTAAGCCTCAGGCTCTATAAGAATGGAATAAAACAACACTCAGATCTCAAGAATGGTTCAGAGAAAAGTGCCAGAAAAGATTGTGAAAGAAATTAAAATAGGAAAGAAAAATTCTAGCTCATCCATTCAGCTTCTTGTCACTTTTATCTTTGAGCTGGGAGTTGGTGATGGACAGGAGGCCTGGCATGCTGCAAATCATGGGGTCACAAAGAGTTGGACACGGCTGAGCTACTGAACTGAATTGAACTGAACTGAAGTTGGAGAAAATGAATAATATTTGAAATAATTCTTGTCTATAGAATGCAAACTAATTGTGTCTAGTAAAATGCAATTGCTTATTACCCTAAAACTGCTTTCCATCTTTTGGCAAGTTTTACTTTACTCTTTGAATTTTCCTTTGCACTGGCTGTAATGTCTTACCAGTTCCATCATTGATTATATGTTAAATAAAATCTTTGACTTGAGCTCATTTTATATGTCTTTTTGAAGTGTCCTTTAACAAAGGAAAATAAGCTAATTTCAGTTTCTGAAATGATTGGGTACATCAGGAGAAATGATTCACATTATATTAGAGTAAATAAAATGAAAATCAACTTCAAGGAGAAAAATTTCATCAAATGCAATGTGAATTAGTTCCCCTGGTATTAAGCAAGTTAGAAATCTTAAACTGGACAGCAATGCCCACCATCACAGACAATCAAGATTGGGAAGAAAAACAAGGAAGAATTCAAAATACAATTAAAGAATCTTATAGCAGTGAGATCAGATTGGTATCTAAATAATAGAAACAGATGTCTAAAAAATACAATCTACAAAATAGACTGATATCTAAAAAATAGAAACAGATATTCCATGAGTGCTCCAAGCTATAGAACCTATTGAGACTATAAATCCAGTAAAAGAATAACACAAAATGAAATTATAAAATAGAGTAAATCAATATTGCAGAAGTAAGCAAACAAACTGGACAAAAGAACAGCACTAAAGATTTAATCATGAGCAGCAATGGACATAGACATAGACAATACTTTTGTGGACTCAGTGGGGGATGAAGAGGGTAAGGCAAATAAAGAGAGTAGCATTGAAACATATGCATTGCCATAAGTAAAACAGATAGCCAGTGGGAATTTGCTGTGTAACAGAGTGCTCTGTTGCTCTGTGATAATTTAGAAGCAGGGATGAGGTGGGAGTTGGGAGGGAGGTTCCCGAGGGAGGGGACATACATATGCCTATGACTGATGTTGATGTACAGCAGAAACCAACACAATATTGTAAAGCAATTATCCTCCAATCAAAAATACATAAATTAAAAAAGATATAAGTATGAAATATGAGTAGCAAAGGACAGGGTAAACATAGTTGAAAATCATTCTTTTGAGATCATCCTAAATGTTCCTTACTAGAGTACACTCAGTCCATCCAAATTTTTATCATATTTCTGAGGGCTTCATCTAAACAATTCTCCAAATTAGCCCCTGCCCAACAGAGAAAAATGCACTTTTACCTTTTCCACATCTCCTGAGATCCATTGGCAGTTCTTTAGGCTTTTATTTTTAGTGTTTTTCCCTTATTTTACCCATGACTTCCTGATCAATTTCTCAGGCTGTTTTTCTTTTGAATTTGAGAGTATAATTAAACTTTTTATTATAGTATTATTTTTAACTCCTCTTTTTACTGGGAGGAGGCAGTTAGGGGAAATGGGAGCACATTTAGAATATTGACCTCTGTACCAGCATCTTGTGTTTTCTGCTCTTGAATACATAAAAGGTTGTGTCATAAAATGACATTGGTTTGTTCTTCTCTCTTGAATTGTTAGCCTGTTCTCCACCCTAATCCTTTTGGCGGGGGGAGGATGGTTTATTTTATTATGCACAAATGGACAGTCTGTACCCTGCTCCATCCACTCTTTTTACTCAGAAGTTTATATTGTTTAGTATATTTATAAATTGCTTTATGTTACCATTTCAGATGTATTTTTGAGATACAACTTAGAAATATGGTATATACAGCAATATGGAACAGAACTGAACATTTAGGTCAAACTGTTGTGCCACATGCACAGGTTTGTTTTTCAAAGCTTCAAAAACTGAATTTTAAAAATTGATTATGTACTTTAAGCAAGATTTATGTAGCATCATGCAGGAATAAGTTGCTTATAAATGAAGCTCAGCCATTAACATCACTGACAAGGATGAACAGTCTTATCTAAGTTTCAGTTCAGTTCAGTTCAGTTCAGTTGCTCAGTCCTGTCCAATTCTTTGTGACCCCATTGACTGCAGCATGCCAAGCCTCCCTGTCCATCACCAACTCCCGGAGCTTGCTCAAACTCATGTCCATTGAGTCAGTGATGCATGCCTTCTAAGTATATCAACATCCCACTGTGAACCATAGGTACCTGGTATTATAATACATGATTAAGGCTGCTTTCATATAGGTAATAAGAATGAAAATAAAAATAAACAGTTAAGCTTAGTTCTGCCTATAGTCTGCTAAAGAGTAATAGGTTTTGATTCATTATACTGCTTTATTAATAAGCAATTTATTACCATATAATGGTGAAAGTGAAAGTCACTCAGTGGTGTCTGACTCTTTGCAACCCCTTGGACTATAGCTTGCGAGGCTCCTCTGTCCATGGAATTCTCTAGGCAAGAATACAGGAGTGGGTAGCCAGTTCATTTCCCAGGGGATCTTCCAAGCCCAGGAATCAAACCCATGTCTCCCACATTATAGGCAAATTCTTTACTCTCTGAGCTACTAGGGAAATCCCATAAAGAAATTCAGATTTGCTAGTAACATGTAATGGTGGGTTTGGAAATGGAAGACCTGCATCTACTGATATATTTACCTGATTTAACAGTAAATTATTCAACGAATATGAGTCTTAATGTTTGATTGGCACCTTCACTTCTGAATCATTTAATTTTGTATCACAAAACTTAGAGGAATTCTTTAGTTTTCACAAACAGTACTAAAGACATTATACTTCAAACACAATTATGTTAAATTATTTGACTTTTAGAATTGAAAAATTAGTTACAATTAGTAAATGAGTACTAAAATATAAGATTTTCAAATAGAAATATTAAAGAAAATTATAAGTAATGACAACTCTTAGATACATTTTTATATTATACCTTAAGGATTGAGTAATCCATATGCCACATTGAATTTAGTTCATCATTGCTCACTGAACCCAAAGATAAAAAGCAAATATGAATCTCTCCTGTATCTCTTTCTCCATTTTATCCCAGTTCATGCTACCTTTGGACAGGAGTTGAAAACTCTAGAAGAGTTCATTATTAAGCCATTGAAGAAAAGTCATTCTGTTGCTTAAGTCATTCTGATGTTAAGTTAAACACTTTGACCTTTAAACTGATTGGTTAGAAATAACATATTTTAAGGATGGCAGCCAACACAAATGTACAGATTAATACTGGCAACGCTATAAATCTGCTGTAATCCTTGCCTTTTGGGGGACTCTTTACCTGCTCTCAGTGTCTATGCTGAGAACTTTGTACTTTCCTTCTCTCTAATAAATCCTATATGCTTACTACCATAAAAAAAAAAAATGTCATTCGGTTGCTTCACTGAAAAGATGCTTAATGATTAATACAGAAAAATGAACCTATTTTTTTCTGAAATAATTCTTTATGCTTTTAAGTTGTGTAATAATTTGTTTCAATAAATCTTTAATGTATTGAGCTTTTTTGAATATTTATCCAGAAAATATTTTGAAATTCTATAAAGTCTAAAATTATGAAATTTTGTTTATCTTAATGAAATTATTGATTTGTTACCCAATTAAGATTTATTAACTATAAGAAATGCTACTTAAAATGAAGAAATGTAATTTTTATTTGTAAAACAGTGGATTCTAGTTTCTATACATCTCTTTTCAAGAGATAATTCTAATAATCTTGAGTAAAATTTATGTGTTTTGTGTATATAGTACATATTTAAATATATCACAGTATATATTGCACATGCATATGTTATTAATTTCATAAGAAAGGAATAATAATGAAATAAGTCAAAGAGAAAGAATGATAGCCTACTCAATTAAAAAAAAAAGTTGGTTTGCTTGTATATTGAATTGGGTTATAGATATGCGATTTTCTAAGCATCAATACTTCATAACTTCACTGAAATATTGAAGGTATTTATGGTTTATATGATTATATGGTTTACTACTTCCACTAAAAATGAGTTTTTCTCTATTTGAACTATTCTTATAAATGCTCCCAAACATGAATGACAGCTTGATATGAGATCATGTATAAACAAGTGATAAGAAGAGATTCACCATCATCATTTTGAATTAAAATAAAACTCATAGAATTGAAATAAAATTAAAACTCATAGAATTGAATTAAATTGAATTAAATTAATTGAATTGAATTAAAATAAAACTTATAGAATTGATGGTGATGAATACAGATAATATGTTTCTTAAATCAGGTATACAGGTAGTCAAATTAAAAAATTTCCATAAAGTGACATGGATTTCTATAATACCATGTCCCATAAACACACACACACACACGATTTTCATGGTACTTTGTATTTTTCAGAACACGTTTATGTACATTGTTTCAAACTTTGTGAATTTGATTGTAAAATTTACACCTGCTTGCTTGTAGTCAGAAATACAGGAAGTTTAACTGATTGACTCTGTGTTGTACAGCGGGCTCATAACTAAACTTGGGCTCAAGTCTTGGGTAATTTTTTCCCCTCCATACACTTGAATCAGAACTGCCTGTGCCAGCAGCTGATGATCTCTTCCTCCCCGGTGCCTGCCACCTGGGTGAATGTGATAAAGACTGTTCTCCAAGTTTGCCCTGAGTTCTCTGTTGAACACAGGCTCTTGCTGCAGCTCTAGGACTCCACTTTTGCTGTCCTGAAAGGCCTGTATTTGTCCACAGAAGCAAACCAACAGCAACCTCAGCAGTTCAGGGTTTGCAGATAGCATGGAGCACAGGTAGCAATGTGGGCAGTGATATTTATCTAGGATGTGGTTGGGGTGAGCTGGCTGGTCCCTGGACAGACAACATGCAGAGCTCTGAAAAGAGCAAAGGAGCCTTCAGGCAGGCTGGCATGCATACCTAATTATTGCTTGTTTCCCACATGCTGCTGCAGAGTGGGACAGTTTATGAAATTTAAAGAGAACCTATTTTAATTTTTCCAAGCCTGGTAGCTGTGCTTAATCAGTAAAGGAGAGTCTTAGAGGAAATGCATCTTCATTTGGAAGAAATGGGTAAGAATGGAAACTAAATATTATACCAATTTAATCCCACTACTGTAGCATTTCTGATTTAGAATTGTTCATGGTCAAATTCTTCTTTTTCATGGTGGATATGTCTACCAAACAGATGCAACATGAGTGACATTCGTTCAAACAAAATATCCTGGGTCTCCCATTCCTAGAGTCCTCATCAGGAATGCATGAGGAAGGAGAGATTGAAGCCTATCTGAATAGAGTGTTTGAGCTCTTATGCAATTTATTGTGTGCTCAACCACAGTATTAAGCACATTAAATATGGTAACTCTCTCAATCCTAACAATAACTATTTAAACATCTTTGGCATTGTCATTATTAATAGGATTCCATTTTACAGAGATGTTCAGTAATGTGCCAAATGACAGAGCCATGTGGAGCAGCTCCACAGTAATTTTCCTAATCACAGATCACACTGCTCTTGAACTGAGCATGGCTGGAAATTCAGTCCTGACTGGGCTCATTCATTTCTTTCTGCCCCTTCCTCTGTCTACCAGAAGTGAACTTGTTCCTTATTGGTCCATTCCCTTTGTAATAATATAGGAAGCAGAGTTGAATTGCTCACTGATTTATTTCTTCATAAAATTTAGTCATAGAAATAGAATCAATCTAACTGTCCTTAACACAATTCTTCTCTTTAAAGGGATGCTTAATGAATCATATTGTTCTAGGTCAAGGCTTGGCAAACTTTCACCCATGGACCAAATTTTTCCATCTGGTTTTGTAAAAGAATGTTTTTGGAACCCAACATTGATTTATTTACTTTCTTTATGGCCACTTTCAGGTTACACTGGCAGAGCTGAGCATTTGTGACAGACACTGTCTGGCCTGCAAAAAAGTTTGTTCTCTGGTTATTACAGAAAAATTTACCAACCCCCATTCTGCTCTTGATTGTTGAAGTAGACCTAAGGAAAAAAATTATGTTTGATTCAAGCTCTGTTTTGACTAAACCTTGAAAATCTATGTCCTTTTGTTGGAAGAAAGTATAGCGATGGTTAACAGAATGATTTCCTAAAGTAAAGTTTCAATTACTACTAATTTTTTATTGCAACTATCAAAGTTGAGTAACTCACAAACAGAACTTTAAGAACTATTCTAATCAGGTGTTGATTTATCTATGCTGTGGTTGAAGTACTTGAGTGGGTAGGTGAAATAGATGTAAAATCCAACTGGGAAAATGAGATATTCCCTAGTTAGAGAAGAAACTTAAGCCCAGATTCCTGGTATGGTGAATCTCCACTCAGTGCTTGTTCTTACTGTGTACTGCTGTTAGAAAATCTTCACAGTTAGCTCTCTCATGGAGTTAGGCTCATAGGATCTCTCCATTGAATGATTAGATATAGGACACAGACCATATCTTATTCATCTAAATACCCCATAGGGCCTAGCAGAGTGAGGTGCACTTTACAGGCACTCAGTCAAAATTTGTTGAATTTGATTTTGCTATCAGAAACAATGTTACAATTAAAGCAGTGCTTGTGTATTTTATGAATGGTAATGCATGACTTCTTCCACCCCTGCCCTCAACTCCACTCTTTCCAAGCTCCATCAGGAGCTAGTAAAGAGGGACAAAGATATTCAAGGATGTTTATAGTACATGTTGTAAAACTGATTTAAAAAAAAACATAGCAAACTTTCTAAAGGCAAAGATGTTTTTAATATAGTGTCAGGAAGTAGTGTGGGATTTCATTGGCCTTGACATGAAAGATATCTAATGAAGATATTGTGTGTTCTTCTGGGAGTCATTTTATAGAGAAAGACAGGTTATGATTCTGTTTAATTTTAATCTTTAATCTTAAAGTTTAATTTTCTTCTCTTCAGTAATATAAAAAATCTCTTCTTTCAATCCTTCCTCTCTCTCTCTCTCTCTTTCTCTCTTTAGTCACTAAATTGTGCCTGACTCTTGTGACCCCATGGACTGTAGATTCTCCAGGCACAAATACTGGAGTGGGTTATCATTTCCTTCTCCATCATTCCTTCCTAGATACACCAAAAAGGAGGCCCCAGTAATTTTATCTGTTCTATCAATTCCTACCAGGAATAAGTTCCTAAGACCAGTCCTTTTACTCTCTTTCTTAACGCAAGCACTAATAAGAAAAATTATTTCCGAATTCTGTTCTCCTACTAGAGCTGCTCATGGAATTTCTTCCAGCAACTCAGTCAGATGTCTGTGCCTATCCTATCCTGTGCCTATCATATCCTTCCAAAGGCCTGCTTCTTTCCTCTCAAAGTAAAAGCACAGGATGGATTAACCTGCATGGTAATGGGCCCCATGACAAAACCTGACTGGTGCTGCTTGCTGACCAGGCACCATCCCCTGGTAGTACAAACAGAGGGTTCTGTGTGCCCCGCCCCCACCCTGTGACATATCAGCAGCTCCTCTGCTGGACTCTTGAATTTTGAATTGTTCAGTGGCAGTTTCAAAAGCTTTCTTTCCTATCTTGACTACTGTTCTCAAAGCTGTCTCTCTCCCACAGAGAGGTCTTTTAAAACTATCCTTTTGAAGGAATTTTACTGTAACCCCATAAGGGTTCAAGGTTTATTTCTCTTTTGTTCATTTTCAAGATCAGTTAGTTGAGGCAAATTGAGATAAATCTACAGTTTTGAACGAGGAATATAATTCAAAGTTGGCATTGACTAATCAACCTGATATTTCTTTATTTTTTTCCCTTTAATAGTTGATGATACAAAGTACAAATGATCAACAAATGTTTGTGAAAAGAAATTCAGTTTTTGCTAATATGTTCAGGAATAGAAAAATTAGCAAAACAAAAAGCAAATTCCCCTATACATGCAAAAACCAAAAATCAAACCAAAATTTTCTGTTACAATCTAATATGAAACATCTGTTTTAATTTCCTCACAACATTTAATTGATTCTACACATAATATTACTAAACCATTCTAGCATGACCTAAATCAAATCCCTTAAGATTATACAGTGAAAGTGACCAATAGATTCAAGGGATTAGATACAGTACTTGGAAAACTGTGGACAGAAGTTTGTTAATCACCCCCAAGAAAAAGAAATGCAAAAAGGCAAAGTGGTTGTCTGAGGAGGCCTTACAAATAGCTGAGAAAAAAAGACAAGCAAAAGACAAAGGAGGAAAGGAAAGTTATGTCCATTTGAAAGCAGAGTTCCCAAGAATAGCAAGGAGAGACAAGAAAGCCTTCCTAAGTGATATATCCAACAAAATAGTGGAAAACAATAGAATGGGACAGACTAGAGATCCCTTTAAGAAAATTAGAGATAGCAAAGGCACATTTCAAGCAAAGATGGGCACAATAAAGGACAGAAATGGTATGGACCTAACAGAAGCAGAAGATATTAAGAAGTGGCAAGAATACACAGAAGAACTACACAAACGAGATCTTCAGTTCAGTCATTTCAGTTCAGCTGCTCAGTCATGTCTGACTCTTTGCGACCCCATGGATGGCAGCAGGCTAAGCCTCCCTGTCCATCACCAACTCCTGGAGTTTACCCAAATTCATGTCCATTAATTGGAGATACCATCCAACCATGTCATCCTCTGGGTCCCCTTCTTCACCTGCCTTCAATCTTTCCCAGCATCAGGTCGTATCAAATGAGTCAGTTCTTCCCATCAGGTGGCCAAAGTATTAGAATTTCAGCTTCAACATCACTCCTTCGAATGAACACCCAGGACTGATTTCCTTTAGGATGGACTGGTTGGGTCTCCTTGTAGTCCAAGGGACTCTCAAAAGTCTTCTCCAACATCACAGTTCAAAAACATCAATTCTTCAGTGTTCAGCTTTCTTTACAGTTCAACTCTCACATCCACACATGACCACTGGAAAAATCATAGCCTTGACTAGATGGACCTTTGTTGGCAAAGTAATGTCTCTGCTTTTTAATATGCTTTCTAACTTTTCTGCCAAGGATTAAGTGTCTTTTAATTTCATGGCTTCAATCACCATCTGCAGTGATTTTGGAGCCCCCAGTAATAAAGTCTGCCACTGTTTCCACTGTTTCCCCATCTATTTCCCATGAAGTGATGGGACCAGATGCCATGATCTTAGTTTTCTGAATTTTGAGCTTTAAGCCAACTTTTTGACTCTTCTCTTTCCATTTCATCAAGAGGCTTTTTAGCTCTTCTTTGCTTTCTGCCAAAACAGTGGTGTCATCTGCATATGTGAGGTTATCGATATTTCTCCCAGCAATCTTGATTCCAGCTTGTGCTTCATCCAGCCCAGAGTTTCTCATGATGTAATCTGCATATAAGTTAAATAAGCAGAGTGACAATATACAGCCTTGACATACTCCTTTTCCTATTTGGAACCAGTCTGTTGTTCCATGTCCAGTTCTAACTGTTCTTCTGGACCTACATACAGATTCCTCAAGAGGCAGATCAGGTGGTCTGGTATTCCCATCTCTTTCAGAATTTTCCACAGTTTATTGTGATCCACATAGTCAAAGGCTTTGGCATAGTCAATAAAGCAGGGATAGATGTTTTTCTGGAACTCTCTTGCTTTTTGATGATCCAGCAGATGTTGGCAATCTGATCTCTGGTTCCTCTGCCTTGTCTAAAACCAGCTTTAACATCTGGAAGTTCACGGTTCACATATTTTTGAAGCTTGGCTTGGAGAATTTTGAGCATTACTTTACTAGCGCATGAGACAAATTAAATTGTGTGGTAGTTTGAGCATTCTTTGGGATTGCCTTTCTTTGGGATTGGAATGAAAACTGACCTTTTCCAGTCCTGTGGCCACTGCTGAGTTTTCCAAATTTGCTGGCATATTGAATGCCCCACTTTCACAGCATCATCTTTAGGATTGGAAATAGCTCAACTGGAATTCCATCACCTTCACTAGCTTTGCTTAGAGTCATACTTCCTAAGGCCCACTTGACTTCACATTCCAGGATGTCTGGCTCTAGATGACTGGTCACAGCTTCGTGATTATCTGGGTCATGAAGATCTTTTTTGTACAGTTCTTCTGTGTATCCATCATAGTGACAGCAACAATTATGTGAGACAAAGATACAGGCTGTTTGTCATTCCATGGGCACTTTTTCTCACTAATAATCTCTCATTTGACTTTTGGTAGGTCATTGTCTACAAAAGACAAAAGTCCTCGTATGACACTGATGTCAGCTTGGGTTTACCCGTTTAGAGCACCAGCCTGAACAGAGCAAGCACACATGGCATGTACCTTCATAGCCTTCAAAAAGAGCACTTTGAGTGACAGTATGGAACTGGGCCTGCAGCATGAGACCAGAGGAAGGGAATTCCCATAGGTTGGTTGTTTCTTTGGCTATAAGCTGTTTTTAGATGGTTAAAACACACTTTTTAACCTTCCAAGTCTATGTAATTCAAAACATTGCAAAGCCAGAAAATCACTTTGCTTTCTTTGTGGCTTTAAAGTGTAATGTTTGTCTCCTTTGTTCTAGGTTTTGATTTTTTTGTTTCTCCAGCAATGCACTATTACCTCCAAATTTCATGGTCAACTAATACCACTTAGGTTTCCCATATAAAACTCAGTTTTTCTTTTTTTTAAAATCTTCTCTCTTGTAACATAATCAAGTATTCTAAAGCCATTACTTAAACATGAGTGTTTACACTCCTGGGAAATAAACAAGGCTGACATAATTTTGACAAGTTAATTTCTTTCTAAAATATAACAGAAATTCTCAGTTTTAACTTAATGTTCAAAACTTTTAACTGTATCTCGTTTTCCAAAAATGCTACTTTAAAGAATTTTTCTCATATTCAAATAACAAAAGAGGTTAAATTGTGTTTAAAAGTACAGAATGATGAATCAGTTTCCAAAATACTTTAAAGTAGATGAGAAACTCACTTGGGAAATGAGTTGCCTTGAAATGGATCATTGGACCAAGTACTGAAGACATAACATCTCCAACGTAGGGAAGTATTTGAAGTATGGTATATTCATTTCAAAAGAGAGAAAGCAATTGTCACATTTGGAACACTGCAAGCAACACACTTTAGTGGTATTCATCCATAAATGTCAGAGACCATAAGGTAGAGAACCCTGCACATGGAAGTATTTCCTTAAAAAAAATATTGTTAATACTATTTTTTTAAAGACAGCTAATTTTATGATAGTGCTTTAAGAGTAATAGGAATTTTCCCAATTTTTAAATGAATACCATGTTTGAAATGCCTTTTTCCAAGTTACCAAGCATGAATACATTTCATGTTTGGTTATTTATGTTACAAAAATGTGCCATCTGAAACATTTTCCACATTACTGTTTCCCTGCTATAGCCATATGCCATCACTTACATATGCTCGCTATATCTTTCTTGCTGGTTCAGAGCCTGTTTGTAAGTCGTGATTCATAACTAACTCATAAATTGAAGAAATTTTAAAGAAAACTAGAAAGAACCAACATTTCACTTTAGTATTACTTCATACACTGGGCTAGAAAGGTTTCTCCCAAAAATTTAAATGAATACTTCAGTAATTTAGTAGGTTAACATTTGAGAAAGAAACATGAAATACAGAAGGTCAAACTTTTAATACTCTCTGTAGGGAATTGTACCATTCAAAGCCTTTGTTGTTATACTCAAGTAGATGTTAATGATTCTGTTATGTTCCTTCTCCAGGGTTGTAAAAAAGTCAGTTCTAAGTAGGAATCCCCATTGAAATATGGAAAACATAAATCTACATCTAAAAAAAATTATATGAGTATATTCTAATAGCATTCTATTGCTAATCAAGTAGATGAGAATATAGCATTCATAGTTAACGTTCATTAAAACAGTAACACTAATATTTATAAATATTTGGCACAAGAAGGTGAGGGTGGGATGCTTTGAGGGAATAGTATTGAAACATGTATGTATGTTACCATATGTAAAATAGATGACCAGTGCAAGTTTGATGCATGAAACAGGGCTCCCAAAGCCAGTGCTCTGAGACCACCCAGAGGAATAGAGTAGAAGGGGATGGGAGGGAGGTTCAGGATGGTGGGGGTGGGGGCACACATGTATACCTGTGGCTGATTCATGTAGATGTATGGCAAAAACCATCACAATATTGTAAAGTAATTATCCTCCAGTTAAAATAAATTGATCAATTAAGAAAATAAATATTTGGTCCAATCTCAAGAAATTTAGATATATAAGTATAATACATTTGTAAAGTCATTGTCTTGAATAATTAACAGTCAGTCTGTAGGAAAAAACTTAAAGCAAAAATTTTGAATGAGTGATAAAGCACCCTAAAATTGTGTAGAAAAAAATCTGTGTCCCTGCATATATGAAATAACAGTTTTCATTAGATTTTTAAAATATTCTGATCCAAATGGCAGTACATCAAATTACACACTTAAAATTTTTGAATTTTATTTAATGTAATCACACTTCAATAAAGAAGCTAAAACTCTGTAACACAAAGAGATTATAAATTTGTTACATAGTGGGGCTGTTCATATTCAGTAATATAATATTTTTAATGATACTTAAATACTTTATAAGTAGTATTACTAAGTTTTGAGTTATCCTTTTACAATTATTATTTTAAATGAATTAATCTCATGAAATCTTGAAGCACATAAAATTTGCAAAGTATTTTATTGTCATATGTGCTTGATATACTGAACAAGTGTAATACATGGGATGTCAGAAATCCAACCTTATGTTTTGAGTCTCTCACAATGGGGGTAATTTTATCTACCTCTGGAGGAAAACTTGGCAGTGTCTGTAAGTCCTACATTCTTTCTGAGTTATACAGCGATACAGAGATGAACTAAGCTAAGACATTTATCAGCACTTAAGTTTCCCTTCAGAGACCTGACTTCCGCAGCCCCCTCCACTAACCAAGGCCTGCAGAGCGCTTGAAATCAGCTGTCTTTAGGGGCAGGAGGAAGCTAGTTCCTGTTCTTTTTCTCCTAGGGTCTCCCCTCAAGCTAGCTTCTGTTTTAGGTACTTTCAGCTTTGAAAAGAAGGTGAAGTGGGTGGAAAGGAAATAGAGTTCATGGTAAAGAGTAGGTGTTAGATGTGGCCATCAATACTGTTAAAAACAAACAGTCCTTTGCTCTCCAAGAAGAACAGATGTCTAAAACTGTTTTTCTTACAGTAAGGATGTCATATAAAATATAGGATGCTCAGTTAAATTTCAATTTCAGATAAATAACACATAATTTTTCAGTGTAAGTAAGTCCCAAACATTGCGTGAGATAAACTTACATGAGAAAACTACGTATTGTTTATTTGAGATTCTAACTTAACTGAATGTTCTATGTTTTAACTTTTTACATCTGGCAACTGTATGATTCGTGAGCATTTGTGTAATCTTTAGACACACTTTGCCAGCTGCAATTTTCTAGGACTTTAGCTCCACATCTTTAACTTGGCCCTACTCTGGTTTTTCACTTTATACAGACTCTTGTTGTACTTTGAACTTTTTTTTTTTTTTTTGCATTGCCTTCTTTGGGACTGGAATAAAAACTAACCTTTTCCAGTCCTGTGACCACTGCTGAGTTTTCCAAGTTCACCAGCATATTGAGTGCACCACTTTAACACCATCATCTTTTAGGATATGAAATAGCTCAACTGGAATTCCATCACCTCCACTAGCTTTGTTGGTAGTAATGCTCCCTAAGGCCCACTTGACTTTATACTCCAGGATGTCTGGCTCTGGGTGAGTGACCACACAGTAGTGGTTATCTGTGTTATTGAGACCTCTTTTGTACAGTTCTTCTGTGTATTCTTGCCACCTCTTCTTATTTTCTGCTTCTGTTAGGTCCTCACCGTTTCTGTCCTTTATTGTGTCCATTTTTGCATGAAATGTTCCCTTTGTATCTCTAATTTTCTTGAAGAGATTGCTAGTCTGTTCTATTCTATTTTTCTCTTGTATTTCTTTGCATTGTTCACTTAAGGTTTTCTTATCTCTTCTTGCTATTCTTTGGAACTCTGCATTTGAATGAGTATATCTTTCCTTTTCTCCTTTGCGTTTTGCTTCTCTCCTTTTCTCAGCTATTTGTAAGTCTTCTGTAGAAAACTATTTTGCCTTTTTGTATTTCTTTTTCTTGGTGATGGTTTTGGTCACCTTGTCCCATACAACGTTATGAACATCCATCCATAGTTCTTCAGGTACTCTGTCTATCAGATCTAATCCCTTAAATCTATTTGTCACCTCCACTGTATAATCATAGGGATATGATTTAGGTCATACCTGAATGGTCTAGTGGCTTTCCCTGCTGCTGCTGCTGCTGCTAAGTCGCTTCAGTCATGTCCAACTCTGTGCGACCCCATAGATGGCAGCCACCAGGCTCCGCCATCCATGGGATTCTCCAGGCAAGAGTACTGGAGTGGGTTGCCATTGCCTTCTCCAGTGGTTTTCCCTACTTTCTTCAATTTAAATCTGAATTTTGCAATTAGGAGCTCATGATCTGAGCCACAGTCAGATCCCAGTCTTGTTTTTGTTATGTAGAGCTTCTCCATCTTTGGCTGCAAAGAATATAATCAATCTCAGTTTGATATTGACCATTTTCAATTTCCATGTGTAGAATCATTCCTTGTGTTGTTGGAAGAGGGTGTTTTCTATGACTAGTGCATTCTTTTGGTAAAACTCTGTTAGCCTTTGCCTTGCTTCATTCTGTACTTCAAGGTCAAATTTGCCTGTTACTCCAGGTATCTCTTGACTTCTTACTTTTGCATTCCAGTCCTCTGTGATGAAAAGGACTTCTTTTTTTGATGTGAGTTCTGGAAGGTCTTGTAGGTCTTCACAGAACCATTCAACTTCAGCTTCTTTGGCATTCGTAGTTGGGACATAGACTTGGATTACTG
The DNA here is from genome assembly GCF_000754665.1 of Bison bison bison. Lineage (NCBI taxonomy): Eukaryota > Metazoa > Chordata > Mammalia > Artiodactyla > Bovidae > Bison > Bison bison. Next base: position 24,213 of record NW_011491345.1, on the reverse strand, counting down.
TGATATTGAATGGTTTTCCTTGGAAACAAACCAAGGTCATTTTGTTATTTTTGAGATTGCACCCAAGTACTGTACTTGGGTGTACAGTCCTTGAGATTGTACCCAAGGACTCTTTTGTTGACTATGAGGGCTATTCCATTTTTATTAAGGGATTCTTGCTCACAGTAGGATATAATGGTCATCTGAATTAAATTCACCCATTCAGTTCTCTATGTCATAACACTTTTCATACATTTTCAACAAAGTCATCATTAGACAAATAAAACTATTGCTAAATTTTTCATTTGTGGGAGTTTTGGAAAAAATGGGACAGAAAGACATTCTTATAATTAAAATAGAATGATGAAACTCTATAGAGATGGAGCTGTGGCCTTTTTTTCTTGTGGATAAACTTTTTGTTGTTGGTTTTTTTTTTTTTTTAATCCACAAGGAATTTTTTTTAATAAGCATTCACATATGAATTAAAATATTTGGATTCATAATCAGGCTTACTTATTCTGAGACATAGTGAACTCACCAAAAGCAATAAAATTATAATTTAAATTGCCAAAAAATGACTTCCATGTTACTTTGAAGGAGCATAGCTATTGTGTAATTTAGGCGTAATTTAGGTGTGTGTGCCTTTTTCCCAGCTTCCATGCTCCTTGAACCTTTTTATCAGAGCTGACAAATTTTATGAAAATTTTGACAGGAAAAAACAATTATAGCCATAAATATTTGCTATTGAATTGCTTTCTAACCACATTAATTTTCTCTGTCATCCTATTTAGTGAATATGTTGAAAAGCAGAAGTGCACTGAATGTAGAAAACAAGACTAATTGGGGTTAGATGGAGTGTTTTCCTACTGCTTCCAAAAGCCTTTCAGCAATATTATTTCAACACGGTCCAAATTTATTTTTCCTATAATTATAAATAAAAAAAATAACTCATGCCCCTTATATAGAAATTTATATCAAACGTCTTAAAAATATGTCATATAGTAATCAATTAGTGGCTTCTGGCTACAATATAGATATCTGCAATGTATGAATGTGTTAAAAGATCGTACAGAGAGATCTAACATATAATATTAACTTTAACATGGTTAAAACTTTTAAAATGAGTCTGATCCATGGGAAAATACAATAAATTAACCCAGGAGAAAGAACTTTTGAATCTCTAAATTTTATGAAATTCTAAAATTGTCTAAAGAAGGTATGGAATCTCAGTCTGAGTTTGAAGCACCTTATGAGCTTCCCTCATAGCTTAGCTGGTAAAGAATCAACCTATAATGCAGGAGACCCTGGTTTGATCCAGAATACCCACTCCAGTATTCTTGGGCTTCCCTGGTGGCTCAGTAAAGAAAACTTGACTGCAGCGCAGGAGACCTGGGTTAGGAAGATCCCCTGGAGAAGGGAATGGTTACCCACTTCAGTATTCTGGACTGGAGAGTTCCATGGACAGAGGAGATTGACAGGCCAGACACAACTGAATGACTTTCATTTTCACACTTTCATATTAAAAATATGAATTAATTTAATTGATATAATCAAATGCATTTCTAAAGTATGAAGCAGAACTATAGTCAGTTAATAACAACACATTGTAATTTATCCAGGAGAGCACCATGGAGAATGTTATGATAAAGAAAACACAGAAGAGACTAATATCTGTATTCTGAACAAAGCGCAACTGTAAAACACAAGTGATAGTCTCTCTAAATAGAAATGGCACTCCTTTCTACATGAGTCACAATTCTCTTGTGTTTATATAAAGATCTTGATCTAACCCCAGAAAATAATACTAACATACAAATAAAGCTTTAAATGCAGTAAATCATGAATTATCCGTATACCATCATTTCAATTCTTGGTATTAGACAAAACATAATATTGAGATTATTCCTTCTTTGTAATGGAAATAAATTGATTTACTCAGTAGATATTAAAAATTAGTAATATTGAAACATTTTTGTTAAATTCTTCTTACATTCTCCAGAAAGAACATCATACAAATGCAACACAATTATTAGCAAATATCCTTTTAGTTTAAAACTATCACATTCCTTTTTTTATAAATCTAATTTTATTAAATTCTGCAATTAAAAAGAGTATCACCAGTTAATAAGTGCGTATATCACTTTTCCTAAAGATTCATCACTTAAACATAGTATGTCTAACAAGAACATTCAAATATATACAATTTATAATCATTCACATTATTCCAAAATTATTAATATATAATTAAATATCAAGATCAATGACATAAAATTAAATGCTATACATATTAATCATGAGAAACTTCAGTGTCTTAAAAGATTTGTATATATATATATGCTGCTAAGTCGCTTCAGTCATGTCCGACACTGTGTGACCCCATAGATGGCAGCCTACCAGGCTCCCCTGTCCCTGGGATTCTCCAGGCAAGAACATTGGAGTGGGTTGCCATTTCCGTCTCCAATGCATGAAAGTGAAAAGTGAAAGTGAAGTTGCTAAGTCGTGTCCGACTCTTTGCAACCCCATGAATCGCAGCACGCCAGGCCTCCCTGTCCATCACCAACTCCCGGAGTTCACTCACACTCACGTCCATCGAGTCAGTGATGCCATCCAGCCATCTCATCCTCTGTCGTCCCCTTCTCCTCCTGCCCCCAATCCCTCCCAGCATCAGAGTCTTTTCCAATGAGTCAACTCTTTGCATGAGGTGGCCAAAGTACTGGAGTTTCAGCTT
>NW_011491345.1:19842-21193 GCF_000754665.1 Bison bison bison | reverse complement strand
TCAACATCTGTAGTGATTTTGGAGCCCAGAAAAATAAAGTCTGACACTGTTTCCACTGTTTCCCCATCTATTTCCCATGAAGTGATGGGACCGGATGCCATGATCTTCATTTTCTGAATGTTGAGCTTTAAGCCAACTTTTTCACTCTCCTCTTTCACTTTCATCAAGAGGCTTTTTAGTTCCTCTTCACTTTCTGCCATAAGGGTGGTGTCATCTGCATATCTGAGGTTATTGATATTTCTCCCAGCAATCTTGATTCCAGCTTGTGCTTCATCCAGCCCAGAGTTTCTCATCATGTACTCTGCATATAAGTTAAATAACCATGGTGACAATATACAGCCTTGACGTACTCCTTTTCCTATTTGGAACTAGTCTGTTGTTCCATGTCCAGTTCTAAATGTTGCTTCCTGACCTGCATACAGGTTTCTCAAGAGGCAGATCAGGTGGTCTGAATAGAAGGCATCTTTCAAATCAACTACTGAGAAATATTTGGCTCATTCAGGAATTTCAGACAATAGAGTATAAGGATTAGGCACCACGGGGTGTAAAGGAACTACAGCCTCATTTATTATATGTAAATCTCGAACTAGTCTCCATTTACCATTTGATTTCTTTATACCCAAAATAGGAGTGTTGCAAGGACTGTTACAGGGAATTAATAGTCCTTGCTCCTTTAAATTTTTGATGATGGGTTTTAACCCTTCCTTAACCTCAGGTTTTAGTGGATACTGCTTCTTATGTGGAAATAAGTGCAGGTCTTTGAGTTTGACAACTACAGGAATAGCATTTTATTCTGGACCCATAGATTTTCCATCAGCCCATACTCTAGGATTTACACTTTGTTCAACTAAAGGGAGATAAAGGGAGTGCTCCATATTCGTGAAAACAGAGGCATGGACCTTGCTCAGTATATCCCTCTCCAAAAGGGGTGAGGGAGATTCTGGCACGATCAGAAACTCGTGTGAAAATAGCACAGAATCCCAGTTGCAAGGTAAAGAATAACTGAAATAATACCTTTTGGCTGGTCCAGACAGTCTCATCATGGAAGTGGATTGGGAAGAAAGTGGGCCAGGGGCTTCAGTAAGCACAGAATACGTTGCCCCAGTATCTAAAAGGAAATCGACGGATTGGCCCCCCACAATTATTAATACCCGGGATTCCTCATGTGTAATTAGGACAGGAGCTTGTGTGGGGACCCCCGGGCACCTTCAGTCCTGATAGTCTTGAGAGTCTGACCCTGGAGACCTATGCCTCTGGGGGCAGTCTCTCTTCCAGTGTGGTCCTTTGCAGACTGGACATGGAGCTGGGGGTGGCTTAGATGCCTGAGGGCAATCCCACTTGAGTTGCCCCT